>NC_056741.1:532543581-532686081 GCF_019279795.1 Protopterus annectens
ATGACATCAGCGACCACTCCTAACCTACATTACTAGACTAAAATCAGGATATGTTAACCTCCCAAACACAAGACTAATTCGATCTCAAAAGCATTTTAACATAGACCTCTTTAAAGCTGATCTGAGAGCATGTAAATGGAATTGTTTAAAATCACTTCCCTTGGAGGAAGCAGTATTATTTTTTAATACTACTTTCTTATCCATACTTGATACACATGCTCCTGCTATTAGAATTAAGACCAAACCTGCCCCTTGGCTAACCTCCAATACTAAAAAACTTATGCTTGCTAGAAATAAAGCTTGGTCAAAATGGAGATGTGATAGACAAAACCCTGATTTAGTTAACTAGCTTAGAAACCTTGAAAAAATCAATAATCTCTGACAAGAAAAACTTCTACTGTAAACTTCAGGAAACTCATATTAACAACTCCAAACAGTTCTGGTCCTCAGTAAATAGACTTATCCCCAGGGACTGCTAAAACTCCTTCCCTCTAAATGCTGACCCAGAAACCCTCTCCAGACTGCTAATGTCTTCAACTCTTTTTCTCTGAAACTATTCAATCCTTAGCCAAACAAATGAACCCTAACAACTCTCATACACCAACTACCATAACTACCTCCTCTTTCAATTTCTCTCTAAAACCTATATCTACCTCTTTCATCTTTAAACTCATTCAAAACTGAAACCCTGTACCCTTCTGCTGACAAGCTCCTTCTCTGTTCCTTCAGAAAGCTGCCAAAGAAATTGCTTATCCTATATCCATACTTATCAACAGAACTATCCAAGAAGGAACCATCCCTGATATCTGGAAAGTATCCTATATTATCCCACTGCATAAAGGAGGTAACTCCCTTGACCTTTCCAACTTTAGACCAATTGCCTTCTCTCACCTAGCAAAGATCATGGAAAAATGTATCCATCAACAACTTGTACACTATCTCTCTCTTCACAGCATAATAGCAAACTGCCAGCATGGTTTCAGACCCCACCATAGTACCACCTCTGCCCTTCTATCCTTTGTAGATACTATCAACAAAAATGAAACAACAACACTCTCTCTTTTCATTGATCTCTCAAAGCTTTCGACATGGTCAACCACTCACTCTTAATTCACATCCTTGAATCTCTCCTTGTGATAAACTAGCAACTAATTGGTTTAAATCCTATCTTAGCAACAGACAACAAGCAGTAATATGGGAAAACCATATCTCTTCACTCTTGCCTATTTCCATCGGAGTTCCCAGGGCTCCATTCTGGGTCCACTCCTGTTCTCCCTCTTTATTAACGACCTTCAGACTGCTATCCCACAAGCTACCTGCATACAATATGCAGATGATTCTACCCTTATCTGCACAGCCCCTTCCTCTACTGAACTGACCTCATTGACCCAAAAGACCTTTAACACAGTAGAAAATTGGTTTTCTAGACGGTTTCTACTACTCAATGCCAAAAAAACTAAACTCCTCCTCTTCTCCCCTCCTTTAAACTTTACCATTTCTTCCAATAATGGCACCATCATCTCACCTGAACCTACCACTAAACTCTTAGGGATAACCATTGACAATAATCTTTCCTTCGATCAGCACATTAACAACACCATAAAGATTGTTAACAGGAAAATTGGATCTCTGTATCGCATCAAACCTTTTCTAACCCCAGCAACTAGAACCAAAATTGCACAATCTCATCTCCTATCTACTCTCTATATCGCTTCCCCATTTATACAAACCTTAAGAAAAACAATCTCAATAAACTTGCAACTTGCTATAATAACATAGGCCACTGGTAACCCCTTTAGGACCCACCATTGTACAAACCTAAAACAACTTGGCTGGTCGAATTTCAAAACTACCTATTAATCCCTCAACTCACTATAGCCCACAACATATTACACCATCCTGACAACACCCCTATACTCTCTCAACTTCTAATCCCTTACAACAATCTCAACTCCCTCTAGTAAACTCATGACAAAATCTATAAAGGTAAACAATACAGCAGGTGGTTCTCTATTCACTAACACTATAGGAAGAAGTTGGAATCTCTTACCTAGTGACATAACCTTGACTACATCCCTGCCTCAATTCAAACAGAAAATCAAACTCTACTACCTAAACCATTGGCTTTGTTCCTGCAGTACACCTGACTAACCTTTTCTCTGTCACACTTCTTATCTCTACCTGTCTCATTTTCCCTTCTATTAAATGTTCTAATCTAACTATGCATAATTTATGTATAATTACTAAGTAATTACTAATATGTAATGCTAATATGTAATGAACTGCATACAGTAAATGAACTGCATATGGTAAACTTGTTTCTCTCTAAAATTTATCTTTCCCTCTATATGTATTTTTTGACTTCCAATTTTTGCTATTTCTTAAGAGTAATGTTTCTTCTATGTAATGTACTTAGTATTTAGTGGAGCTTTTCTCCTCGGGCCTCTGCTGAAAATGGACATGTATCCAGCCAGACTAGCCCGGTCAACAAATGTAAAATAAATAAATAAATAAATAAATAATCATGCATGATTGACAAGCCATGCAGATTTCCCAGTGTCATTGTGAATATTCATTGTTTAGTCGCAGTTGACCATGTTTGTTAATGTTGTGAGGTCTCGGAGTTGGTATATTTCAGTGGGAGTAACGGGGGGGGTGGGGGCCTGCCCCCCTGCAAAAGCGAGAAGGAATTTCTTCAAAATATTTTTTCCCCCAAAAGATGCTCAGAGTTCCTGGCCACCAGACAGTGGGGAGTAGCAGACTTTTTCAATGGCACTTTGTTGTTTCAGAATGATCTAAAGGCATTTTTGGAGGTGGGAGGTTTACTGTTTTAATAAATAAGAATGAATTTAAGACGCTGCGTTGAGAAATGGCTGTTGATCTTGTTTATATGAATTCTTGAAACAGCTGTGAAACTGACTGCTTCCTTTAATTCCTATTTATGCCACTGACTGAGCTGCCTCGAGTTAATTTTACAAATGTTACACGTGAAATTATTTCCTTTTATTCTGGTTTGTACTAAATACATACATACAAACATACATTTATGCACAATGAATGTTATCATCACCATTAGTGTTTTTTTTGAGCTGCTAAAATGCTGAATGTGTAAGATGCTAGTAGGAATTAAAATATTGTTTTTTATTGGTGCATTATCTGCTATAGCTGTAATTGTTTATGGGGTTATAAAAAGATAGAAGAAGGAGAAATGGTGCATTGAGGGTTAGGTAACCTATTGAGGGAGAAAAAAAACAGGTTATATTTTATGCAGCCATTCAAGCAATTTGAAACAATTGTGAGTAAAAGTGATTAAAAATCTGACGGACGCGTACGTGGGTAAAGGGTGCAAAAGCCACGAAGTTGCAGTATGCTGGTCGCACGGAGAGATATCGGTCAGAAAAGAGTGCGAAGAGCTTGGCATTCTGAGGGTAAACACAAGGAGGAGCCATGCAACCTACCTTGAGCCATCAGTTATGTTAAAACGATAGTCTTCCAACAGCATATACAGTAGTTTACGTAGCAAAAAAAAAAAAAAAAAAAAAAAAAAAAAAATGCATCGTAATACTTAGCAGTTTCTTGCAGTAGTAGCCAGTCTAGAATATTTATAAGACTTTCAGATGTTTAAAGTAGCATATGTTTAAAGTCATTTCATTGCAAATAAACTTAACCAGCCCATTCTATATAAAACAGCATTCCAACTAGCTTTAGATAATTGCACATTATACTGATTGCAAGATGTAAGTCGTTAGATCCTGATTGCACAGCGAGTGAGTCGTAGATTAGCATTTCAAGCTGGACAGAGTTCTTTTAACTCAGTCAGTGTATATAACTATCGTTTAACAGCCTCATCAGAGCTTTTCTCTTTAAGAAGTTTGGTATGCAATATGTAGAATGTTTGCACTTAAACTAATGCATACTTTTTTTTTATTTTTAATCGCCTAGTAGACAGAACAGTTATTAATGTAAAGTCTAGGAGTAAATCTAAAGTGGATCCTTTCCTTGCTTGCAGTTATAGCAGCGTGCATATTCAACTATGTTGAATGAAGATGAACAATTCAATGTTTTGAAAATTCATAGGGTGGACACAGATCTTCTTCTGTTTATTCACACGTACAGAAACAATTGACACAGATCTTCTTCTGTTTATTCACATATATAGAAACAACTGTCATCATGTGCAGGGTGTTGGGCGGTCCTTGCTACTGCACATCTGGTGGGGTAGTGTTCCAACACAACGCCTAATTCAGAAGCTGGAAGTTTCAAACTTCGAACTTCAAATGGCTGAGACTATAAGATCTAAGTTTTGAAACTTCAAAAACCTGATTAAAAAAAAAAAAAAATTAAAACAAAACAAAAAAATGATTACATTTTTGCAGGGGGACAAATCCCCTACTAAATAAATATACCAACTCCAAGACTGCACTACAGTGAGAAAAACAGTAAATATCCCGTTCCACACTGTACAGCCTCATTCAAAACATTCGAAGTTTCAAAACTTCAATCTTATGGTCTTGGCCTTTTGAAGTTTTAAAACTTTGAGCTTCTGAATGGGATCCATAACTACATATCAAACACAATGACAATCCTATATGGAGAATGAGGCAAAGAACTTGAAGACCTTCTGGGACAGTTGAAGTAGTAAATAAAAATAAATTGCAGTATCTGTAAGATATTCGACAAACTTTATTGGAGCAATGCCTGTAGTAAGTGCTTTCGTCTGTTCACAACTCCCACATAGACTTTTTCAGACCCTCACAGTTTTGAATATGTATTTAAGTGTTAAAATAATTAATTAGCCTCAGTCTGAAGAAGTCTCTGTGTGAGTTGCGAAGAGATGAAAACACTTACTTGAGGCATTGCTCCAATAAAGTTTGTTGAATATCCTACAGATACTGCAATTTATTTTTATTTATTCGTTTCAGTTATTGTTTTATACGCTGCTTTTTGGAGAGACAGTTGAAGTAGTATTTCTGCATTCCAGAATATAAAAGTACAGTTGTGTACACTTACCATAAATGTAGATGTTCGAGTGTATTCACTGTTGCAGTCATCACATTTGGGTTATCTGCCTGCAGGTAGCCCTCAGTCTGCCTGAATACCAGAGTCTTGGGATTTCAGCATTGGACACTGCTGCTTCTTTCATGATGTCAGGTCATCAGGGGTATAAAACATGCAGCCGATGCCATTACATCAGTTATTCCTGCCCCAGATGTTAGGAGCCCCCACAACAGGAAGCAATTACATGGTGTGGAACACCTGCAGTAGAAAGTAAATACCAATGTTATAAGATATGGCCAAACAAAAAAGAACAGGTAAAAGTAGAGAGAAGTCAGGGGGCTGGAGAGAGGGTAACCAGGATTGCAATCATGAATACATTCGAATATCTACATTTATGGTAAGTGTACACAACTGTACTATGTTCTTCGTATTTCACTGTTGCAGTCATCACATTTGGGTTGACTCCCAAAGCTGAGGATGGGTGGAGGCAGTCAAGAAGCATAAGGGCTGGCAAGCAGGCCCTGTAAGACTGCTGTGGCAAATCCAGCTATGGATTTAGAAAAGATAGGTAAGTGGTAATGCTTGGTGAAGGTGTGTACAGAGCTCCAGGTTGCAGCTTCCAGGATGTCCCTGGTAGGGACTCCTCTGAGAAAAGCAGCAGAGGTAGATACAGCCCTAGTGGAATGTGTTCTTATCCCCTGTGGGGTAGGTTTTCCATGGTGCTTGTAGCAGAAATGGATGCAGTGGTGCTATATATTCATTTGGAAATGGTTTGCTTTGAAAAGGCCTTCCCCTCTGCCCCTGCAGCAAAGCTAACTAGCAGCTGGTCAGATTTTCTGAGAGGCTTAGTCCTGTCCAAATACCTAAGCTGTCTGTGCACGTCCAGAAAATACAGCATCCTTTACCCTTTATTTTGTAGATTAGGGAAAAAAGTAGGCAAATGAATGGACTGGTTTAAAGCCACACTAGACACCGCCTTAAAGGATGGGTTAGTCCTGAGGGAAACTCTGTCTGCAAGGAAGATAATGAAGGGCTCCACTGCCATAAGGGCCTGCAGTTCAGACACTCTTCTCGCTGAAGTGATGGCTAGAAGTAAAACTCTTTTCCAAGAGAGGAATTTCAACTCTGCTGTAGCAGCCGGTTCAAAAGGGGGGGGGGGGGTAATTTTTTCCAATACAAAGTTTAGGTCCCAGATTGGAGTGGGAGCTCTCCTGGGGGGTCTTACATTTTTGGCCCCTCTAAAGAACTGTTTTACCAGAGGACGAGAGAAGAGGGGTGGCTCGGTATTATAATGAGTTGAGATGGCTGAGGCATGAATCTTAATTGTAGAGAAGGATAGGCCCTTGTGGTGCATTTCTGTTAAGTAATCTAGTATATTAGGTAAGTTGGGCACTGTTGTGCCCATCCCCTGAGACTGGCTCCAGGAACACTATCCTTTCCACTTTTCTGAATAGGATTTTCTACTACAAGGCCTCCTTGCCTCAAGAATGACATCCAGCACCTGCTTACTGAGGGCTGCTAGAGGTGAGCTCAAGCTGAGGGTGCAGAATCTGGTACGCCTGCTGGGACAGCAGGTAGAGGGTCTGAGGCAGGTGCCATGGTTGTAGCACTGTCAGACTGCGCAAAAGAGGGTACCAGTGCTAGTGTGGCCAGTCTGGTGCAATCAAGATTGTCCTTGGGCTTGTCCTATTTGATCTTTAGTAGAACCTTCGAGAGGAGATGCAGAGGGGGAAAGGCATAGACTGAGAGGCCTTCCCAGGTAAAGGAGACGGCATCCACTTTCCAAGTTTAACTGTGGGGAGTTCTGGTGCAGTATTTGTTCAACTGATAGTTCTGAGGGAAGGCAAACAGGTCCACCTCTGGCGTCCCCATCTGTTCCTCAAAAGCTTGAATATTTTGGGTTCCAGTTTCCATTCGTGTGGGTCCATAAGATTTCTGCTTGTCGTCTGCCAGTGAATTTAGTTTGCCTGGCAGGAATTGAACTTGAAGGTGCACTTGGTTGCTCAAGGCTGTGTGGAACACAGCCACGGCTAGTCTGCAGAGTGGGTAGGAATGGGTTCCCCCCTGCTTGTTTATGTACCACAATAACTGTGGTGTTGTCTGTCTTTACCAATAGTTGTCCTGGAAGAATGAGGTCTTTGAAGGCTGTCAGAGCATTCTGTACAGCTAACATTTCTTTTTGATTGATATGCAAGTGCATCTGCTTTGGATTCCATTTGCCCTGAATGCACTGCCCTGCCATGTGAGCCACCCCCCCATGCATAGTCTGATGTGTCTGGTGTTAGGGTTTGGGCGGCAGTGGGTAGAGTGAAAGGGAGTCCCTTGTTGTGGTTGCATGCCTCTGCCCTTAGACAAGGGATGATAAGAATTAATGTTTCCAGGTCGTGAGAATGTTGACACCATAGACTCTTTAGATACCATTGAAGTTTCCTCATATGCAGTCTTGCATATGGAATTAACAGAATGCAACAGGCCATGAACCCCAGAGCTTGCAGTATTTTCTTTGCAGATAGCTGTGTTTTTCTGGCTAGTAGGTTGCCAAATAAATGTGTTTCTCTGGAGTGAGGAATGCCATCTGGGAAGTTGTGTTCAAGCTTGCTCCCAGGAATACAATCTGTTGGCAGGGTACCAGGTGTGATCTCTTTTTGTTGATGGTGTACCCCAGTGAGGTTAGAAGTCTCTTTACAAATGCCAGGTGCTGTAATAACAAGTCCTGACTTTCTTCCTGAATTAGGCAACCAGCCAAGTATGGGTAAATCTGAATATTTCTCTGCCTGCAAAATGCAATGGCTGGAGCTAGGCACTTTGTGAATACCCTGGGCTCAGTAGATAAGCCAAAGGGAAGTGCAGAGAACTGATATAGAGCCTGCCCTGAAGCGTAGGTATTTCCTGCAAGAATCCCTTATTGGGATGTGCAGGAAAGCTTCTTTTAAGTCTAGGGTTGCCAGCCTGGCATCCTTGGCGAGGATAGGAAGAAGCTGTTGGAGAGTTAGCATTTTGAATTTTGGAACCACCAGAAAGGTGCTGAGAATAGACAGGTCCAGGATAGGACACCAGGAGTTTTTTTTTCTGGGAACTAGAAACAGTCTTGAATAAAAACCTTGTCCCCTTTGTTCTGCTGGGAGAGGTTGAATAGCCTTGATGCTGAGGAGAGAGAGCACTTGTTTTTGGGCCTCCGCCCACTGGTTTGGGGGGAGGTTTGACCATCCACTTGGGGATTTTTTGCATGCAGGGCGAGCTTTCCTCCTAAAGGTGCAAGTAGTTGAGCAAGGCTTGGAGGAGTTAAGGATAAGTCATTGTGCCATTTTACCATAGGGGGTGGCTTACTACTCCCTGCTTTGAAAGTGGGAGCCCCCCCATTGCTTAGATCTGTACATAGCCTGAGACTGAAGTCTTGGTGGTCTACTGCCCCTGGGTTTGTACTGAGAAGGCCTGGAAGTGACTGGAAAGGACCAGTTCTTTGAAGGCCAATGCCTACTGAATCTAGGTGGCTGAACTTGTAAGAAATCTAACAGTTTGCATAGATTTAGCTTTTTCCTCCATCCCTTTGAGGACTTCTGCTTTACTGCGAAAAAGGCATTCTTGGTTTAAGGGTGCATCCAGTAATTTTGCTTTTACATGATATGGCAAGTTTTGTTCCTTAAGCCAAGCATGCCTTCTAAGTACCAGACCCAGTGACAGCAGCCCTGCAAGATGCTTCTAAAGCATCAAAACCACACTACAAAGTATGTTTACCAACTTGGTCAGCAGAATGCATTAACTCTTGTAAATCTTTATGTTCAGCACAGTCAGGAATCAATATCATTTTCTGTTTAATTAGTCCCATAATATGCTGCTGATACTTTAACATATGAAACTGGCAATTTAAAACCCTAATGGCTAGAGTAGCAGAGGTGTATACCTTCTTACTCCATCTGTCTAAAGCCCTGGAATCCCTGTCAGAAGGGGTAGGATTTCTGACAGTAGTAGCCTTAATGCCTTTTGGTCCTTGGGAAATGGTCTATGGATCTGCAGTAGGATTCTTGAAGAGGAATTTGTGAGAGTCAGGTACTCTATAGTACCTGTCAGGTTTCCTGGGAGCTGGAGGCAAAGTATCCGGGGTAAGGCTGAATTCCAAGAAAACGTCATCTACAATCTCCAGAACAGGAGGGATAGCTAGAGGCCTGTGCTGAGGCAGGTTTAAAAATTCCCCAAGTCTCTTTTAGGACTGAGAATAATTCTGGCTTTCACAGCGGAAATGCTCCCTAAGGGTATGAAAGGTTTCACCAAAAGAAAAATCTTCTGGAGGGGAAGCAGAGGGAATGGAATCCTCTGCATCAGAATCCTCATAGGTAGATAACGGTATGCCCTGGTAATCAGAAGGATCAGAGTCAACAGACTCATGATCCGAAGAATCAGAACGAAAATCAGTTCTTGGTCTTTTTGAGGGGGAAGGCTGGCTTCCCCTAATTAAGGTAATAAGATCTTCAGCCATTCTAAGCATTTGTTTCTGAGGCATGTGGGCCTGAGAATGCACTTTGGTCGTCGGTTTCCTAGGCGTAGTGCCAACTCTGGGCCTGTGAAATTCAGTATTTTTGGTTTGAAACGAAGTCGTCGGTTTAATATGAAAATCGGAAGGCCTGAATACACCCTCAGAAGCCGGTGCTTGCACAGTGGCCCCAGAACCATCTAAGGTAGAGACATCAGCAGGTTCCATAGTCGAAGAAGCATCTCGCGGCATACCGGACTCCGAATGGGTCTCAGTAGAGGCCTGTGTATCTGTAGAAGCGGGTCACTGAGTACTGGCGGGCTGGAGATTAGCTTAACGGAAGCATTGTCAGCAGTTTTGGACCTATGCGGCCTGTCTCTTTCTTTATCCTTACATTTTTTCAGAAGATTGGTAGTCGGATGGCTTATCGAAGCCATTCCCGAATATCGAAACGAGCGAGAAAGAATTTAGTGACAAAAATAGCCAGACAACAAATAGTTTGGGCGTTGAACAAGGCACAAAACCGACAGCGAGGAACGTCATGGTCTGGGCCTAAACAGGTGACACAGTAAGAATGAAAATCTTTGTGAGGTATTTGCTTTCCACAAGCAAGACAATTATTAACTTTTTCTGACATCGGTTAGAGCAAGAAAAACGGATCCCCAATGGGGTGCTTATCTTTTTGAAGACTTCAGGTCTGAAACTCAAAAAATGAAAATTTCAAGAGGGGGCCAACCGGCACTTGCCAACTGCTTCTGCTTCGGACAGTGCACGGCACAAAAAACTGATGTAATGGCGTCGGCTGCATGTTTTATACCCCTGACGTCATGGAAGAACCGAGCATGCGACGCAGAAATCCCAAGACTCTGTTATTCAGGCCGACTGAGGGCTACCTGCAGGCAGATAACCCAAATGTGATGACTGCAACAGTGAAACACGAAGAACATCTGTTTACACTTCAGCCACACAAGAATGCATGTAGCACCACAGCTTTGTTTCAGGTGTGGACAAGCAAAAGGTTAACCATACAAAAGCAGGCAATTGCAATACTTCGTATGTCATGTTTTGTAGCTCTGACAAGTGTTATCTGAGGGGCTTCACTGGCTCTACAAGTGATTTTACAGCAAACTAATGCCCCTGATGGTCCAGAAGCTCAACAATGACGGCTTTGAGAAAAAAAAAAGGGACAGTAGTATGAACAGTAACTAATCAACTCAGATGGTTCAGGTTCACTGGCTATACAACCATACCTCAAACAATCAAATCCGCAGCTGCTCTAGGACACAGACTGAAATAACAGGAAAGGTCTGGGCTTCTTGTCTTTACCTCTGAGGAAGGAAGGGGACAGATAAATGTCTAGTCCATTTCTAGAGACCTGCACTGGTTTCCCTTAGGTTTTGCTGACCTTTCTTTGTGTTGGCTACCTGCATTTTTGGATAGGATGCATGGACTGGATCCTTGGTGGGGCACAAAGAAGCAATCTCTTTAGAGGAAGAAAGGTCAAACCGGCATACTTTTGATTCCTATGGCACTTTTCCCCCCAGTGTGCGACTCTTGTTAACTGAGTGATGTAACTGAATTAAAATATTCAAGAAAATTGTATAAAAAAATTAGCAAATGATTATCAATATACATAATAAAACACCATTACAGACCAAGTACCTTGGAAAATGAAAAACAAAATAACTGGACAACAGAGTACCTCCAAAAAAAAAAAAAAAATCTGGCACCGCACCAGCATTTACTCTCAAAACCATTTTATCTATGAATGATGCATCATATCCACTGCCCAGCAACACAATGCAATACCACATGCAAAAGCTTTATGCCATACCTGCAAAGAAATAAGAGTACAGGTGTCCAAGACATGTAAGGAATCTCAGTCTGTAAGCTATAAAGTTATCAAGTGATTAAAATGCCTCCTTTGCAGTCAAGCATTATTTAAAGCCTAGCAATATACAAAGTAGTAAAGTTAAAACTTGCAGCTTACTTTAACAGCACCTTCCTTTTTCAGTATTTTCATGTCTGCTTCAGCATCCCCCAGTCCAATGGTGGTAGACCGTTCTAAATGTCCATGACCTTCAATCTTCATGGCTCTTGATTCTGAAAAGTCACCCATCTTAAAAGAGGATCGGCTATCTGTGTCAGTGTAAGAATTGTCCATACTATTCAAGCTTAACCAAGAAGCTACTTTGTTCTTTGAAGTTTCCTCTGAAATGGGTAACTTGCAGCTCTGGCCATCATCCTGGCTAATCTGTCTAAGAAGCCCAGAGTCCTTTGAGGCAGTCTCTGAGAGACCATTTTCTTTTTTGCCCCTGGTCTGACGACGAGTGGCATAACTCCGCCATACAGAACTGGTACTAAAGTCCTCATCTTTGCAGAAGTTATCATCTGAGCTTTCTTCGTTGGATTCCTCTGCATCTTCACTCCCACTGTTCTCGCCATCATCATCTTTGATGTCTACACCACTACTGTCTGAAGAGCTTTTAGCATCACTCTCATAGCCTTCTTTGTAAGTCTCCACACTTTCAATATGGTCCAGATTTGCAAAATACTCATCTCCCATTTCTAATCCCTCTTTATCAGCAAAATCATCTGTAAGTATTTTACCTGTTAAAACAAAAAGGAAAAATTAGATGCATTTCAAGTGCATTTTTTTCTTTATGTATGGAGCACTGTTCATAAACAAATTTTAACAGCAACAATCCTATATAAATGAAGAATTTTTCTCCTTAGAAGATTCACTTAAGATTAGTGGCCAGAAGCCCTTTTCTGTTTAACAGATACCTTCTCATCTTATCAGCAAATGCACTGAGAGTACCCCCTCCATGATGGGTTCAAAGTTTTTGCTTTCCACTAGACAGAATTTGGCATAATGTTTAACTTCACAACAAGGGGATGTATACCTTTTGTGAAGCATGCTGTGGTATAAAACAAACTGACTAAGCAAATTCATCCCTTCATGCATCAGTCTGCCACCCACCCTCTCCTATGCAAGAACTTTACTGCCAAACAAAAACAACATGAAAAGCGCTCCCACTGCTACAAAATTGTATGCTATAATATATCTGCCTAACTCATGAACTGAACTGCCAAAGTTGGCTAGGGGCATTACCCACTTGTTGGAGAAGAACTGGATAAAAAGTATCTATAATTCAACAATGAGGTTCAATATCAAAAACAAAGGACATGTTCTGATCTTGTCATCTGATCTCCAAACTGGTCCTTTTTCATTGATCCTATTGCTGTACAGAATACAAAAATGTAAAAACACAAAACAAGGAAGAGCCAGAGGACAGCACTAAGACAAAACAAGAAGGCCAAACACTGGGAAGCCTAGCCATATTGTTGCAAACCCATGCCTACAACCAGTTAGGGAAATAAATGTCAGCCTGGGAAAAGCTCTGATTACTAAGTCTCAAGAGTCCCCCTCTCCAAATGAAGCAAAAAAGACTAGAAAAAGTGGAACGCCAGAAGGAAAAATAATTCCACTCAAATTTGGGGGGGGGGGGGATTTAAAGCATCACCATTGGGGCAGAGGAATGTGACATGACCCCCACCTGCAATGCAAAACAGCAACCCTAGGCAGCAAAGTTTAAGTTCTAGATTACTCCATCCTCTCTAGTAGGCAAGGCAGGAACAGGATCCTACAGCAAAATAAATGACAGCTCCCCAGGACAACGGGAGGAAAGGGAGAGGGCCAACACCTTTTCTGCATACCCTAATAACCAAGCCAGGAGGAGTCTGTAAAATCGCTGCACACTGAGTAGCTGATTAATTAGAGCTCTCCCAGTGTGAAAACTGAGAAATAGTTAAAAAGCTAGTAAACGTTATCAGTTTGTGTAAAATGCAGGTACTGGCCATTAAGTACATGCATGGATGCCAGCAAAAAAAAAAAATACAGAATATAAGAGAAATCAGAAAAAGAGAAGGAAAACCAGTCTGGGAAGAATCTTGCAGCTTCAGCAAAAAACAACTCAAGTTATAGCTTAGAGATCATCATCAACCCCCTTTTTTCACTTTCTACATGAGGTTGAGGTATCCCATCAACTGCCATCAACACTCTCGATTCAGTGCCATTCTCCTACCTTCTTCAACAGTTATGCCTGACTGTCACAAACTTCTCAAACAATCCATCCATCTCTTTGATGGATGCCCTTGTTTCCTCTTGCGTTCTTCCTGAGGAAAACAAATTGCAGCCTTAGCAGGACAAAGATGGCTTCCAGTAATTTAGAGCAGAAAATAAATCAAATGCAGTCAGAGGTTCTCTAAATAACTGACACTGCAGGAACATACAAAGTCAAACAGTAAAAGGATGGAAAATTATAAGCAGCTTAAAGTTGCTCTTAAGTTGATAAAACTGCAGAAAAGACAGGGTGAAATAAAGGAAAGACTGGCTGAACACAATGCTTCTCATCAGCTGTTTAAAAAAAGTAGCAGAGTTACACAACAGAGCAAGCAGGGAAGACCTGAGATTTTTCTGCTATAACAGAGAAACTGCAAAGTACAAATAAACAATTAGACTAGTACTCTACAGCTCAAATTAGCTGAGAGGACACATTGGCCATGAGAAGAGAGCAGAGGCCATTATTAGTAAAGAAGCAACCATTCCAACAAAAAGAGCCGCACCTCATAAACTGTGCAGTAGGGAAAACGTATTAAAAATAAGGGACACCAGTGTGTTCATAACTACTACTCACTATACCCCAAGCAGAAAGGAAGTAATCTTATACTGGCAATTAGGGAATGTCAAGAGGCAGATGTGAGACTAAAATGTTGCTACATCCAGCTGTCTACAGAGTATATTTCATGGAATTTTAAAGACAAAGAACAGAATAAAAAGGAAATAAAGCTTAGCCAACAAAGAATTACCAAGCAAGCTTTAGTGGGCTGCTTCTCAATCCTCTGAAAGTTCACAGACTGACTTTGCCAGTGAAACCTTTTCTATCCTTCCAAAGGAAAGTGCATGAGTAATAGAAACAAGCTCAGGAGCTAACAAGAAGTATCAGCTGTGCCTGGGCCTGAATCAGTGACTGTTTTTTGGGGTTGAAATACCGGATATCCATTGGGCGACAATGTGAATTTAGTGTATATATGGGAGAAATGTAAAGCATTAATTCCATATGATGGAATTATGACACGAACTGAGGTTGTGCATGAACTGGTTAAAAAAACAAGTATGCTGAGTGTGTTAAAAGGGGGAAAGAACTCTATAGCATACACCCCAATTTATGTCATCAGAAGAGCAAAGGTGTAACCAGGTAAAAACAAAAAAGGTCTGATGCTGTCAATTTTCATTCTGTCCTCAAATTATGGGTTCGGATCTGATCCCTTGGATCCAACTCAGCTGTTGCTAAAGCTCATGGCAACCAAAACCTCTTGAGGTTTTCCCTTACCCATAAAGTACCAACATCTGTTACCACAGATCTCATTTGCTGCTTCACGCAAAAGACGTGGTCTTAAATCTCTCTCGACCATTCATCAGATAAGTGTCACATTTTTTAAATTTATAACTAGGAGTGCAAGTCCCAGAGAAGAAACACCTCCGTAAAAACACAGTTTTAATGACCACAAATAAACCGCCAGAAACACACTTTCATTAAAGCTCTTATAAAAATATACATGCGTTTTCGTCCTATCCACTGGACTTCATCAGATGTTATTTCCACATAATCAAATCACTTATATACATCAAAAAAAGACCAAAAGCCAATAAAAAAAAATAAGAAGTTATGTACCTACCATAACGTTCCATGTTAGTTGTCTTCTCTCGCCTTCTTTCTTGCGGATGGGTTCGGAGACGATCTTCGGCTCCGACTCGGCCACTTACTAAAGCTCGAGAGCTAATTTTACCAGCTTGAGGCAACCCTATATCCCATGATGCAAGGCGATGACTACCCAGATCTCATTTGGTAGCTAAGGAAAATATGCAATACATTCCTCCAACTGGAGAGGAGGAGGAAGAGGTAATAATAGTAATGATAATAATAATAATCCCCCGAAAAAGATCAACCTAATCTAGTGACGCTAGAAAGCTGATTAGTTGGAAAAATTGGATTAAGACTCTTAAGGGAAGAGGCACAATCTTCTCGGTCTGACCAGGCTAGGGGGATGGTGGGCGGGGCGCAAGAAAGAAGGCGAGAGAAGACAACTAACATGGAACGTTATGGTAGGTACATAACTTCTTAATGTTAAGTTGTCAATCTCGCCTTCATTCTTGCTGGATGGGACCGCGTCCCTAGCACCTCTATCCTGGGTGGCTCAATGGAACAGACTCTTGAGAACGGTGGAACCAAAATTCGCTCTGTCTCTGGAGGCCAAGTCTAATTTGTAATGTGAAACAAAGGTATGAGGAGAGGCCCATGTGGCTGCTGCACAAATAGTGTCTATTGGAAGTCTAGCCTGAAAAGCTGTAGATGTAGCTAGAGCTCTGGTAGAATGGGCTTTTGGCCTAGAAATCAACTCTTTACCTCTGAGCTGATAAATGCAAGTAATCACAGAAGACAGTCATCTAGATAGAGTTACCTTGGATACTGGAAGGCCTTTCCTGTTCTCTGCATAGGATAAAAACAGTTGATCAGATTTCCTAGAATGTTTGGTTGTGTCCAGATAATATCCGAGTTGACGGTGAACATCAAGATAATGTAGTTTTTGTTCCGCTCTATTAGAATAATTTGGGAAAAAAACTGGAAGATCAATGGATTGATTTAAGTTGATCTGCGATGCCACTTTGGGTAAGAAAGACGGATTATTCCTTAGAGAAACTCTATGTCTTTGTGGAAGATTAAGTAGGGAGGATGAATGCAGAGGGCATGAAGCTCAGATACTCTCCTGGCAGAAGTAATGGCGACTAGAAAGAGTGTCTTCCAAGAAAGAAATTTCAATGAACAGGCAGCCGCAGGTTCGAAAGGGGGGAAGAATCAAGGATGTTAAAATTAAATTTAGATCCCACTGTGTTGGGGGGTCTCTAATCGGAGGTTTAAGTAAAAAAAATACCTCTAAGGAATGCCTTGCAAAGTTTATGTGACATAATGTTGTGGTCCAACAAGCCTATATGAAAATTTGAAATGGCTGCCAGCTGAACTTTTACTGTGGAGGAAGAAGATCCTGAATGAAAAATCTCGGCTAGGAAGTCCAAGACCGAATGAATCGGAGCAGTATTGGGGTCTATATTCCTAGCTTTTGCCCAGAAGGAGAAACGTTGCCATTTACTACTGTAAATTCTTCTGGTGGAAGATTTAAGGGAAGCTACTATGATATCCCAGACGGGATTAGAAATCATAGGAAGCCTGGCTAGGGATGGAAGCGGAGCAACCAAGCAGTGAGGTTGAGAGAAGGTATGGATTGGTGCAGCTGCCCCGACTGGTGGGTCAGAAGATCTGGAACCGGGTCCAGATGCCATGGCTGTACCAAAAGATAACGATGTAGGAACGGAAACCATATCTGTCGAGGCCAATAAGGGGCAATGAGAATCAACTTGGCTCTCAAGGCGGTTGCTTTCTGAATTACTTGTGGTATCAGAGGAAAAGGAGGAAAGGCATAAAGAAGTCCCCGGGGCCAATCTTGGGTTAGAGCGTCTCTGGGGGGGATGGCCTGGAAGGGGGAAGAGAGAGAAGTCGTCGGGGCATTTGCTGTTTTGAGGTGTAGCAAAAAGGTCGCAGCAAGGAAGGCCCCACTTCTGAACAATCTCTTCCGTCACAGATTGTTTGAGAGACCACTCGTGAGGCATGAGAATAGCTCTGCTCAACCTGTCCGCTATGATGTTGGATTTCCCGGGGATATGCGTTGCTATCAGAAACCGCTGAGAAGAGATTGCCCACTGCCAAAGTCTGACAGCCTCTCGACACAGTGGATAGGACTTGGTCCCACCCTGCTTGTTGATATACCACACTACGGACATACTGTCCGTTTGGACTGCAATAGTTCCCAAGGGAAGAGAGTCATTGAGGGCTTGTAACGTTAAAAGCACTGCTCTCATCTCCAGGACATTTATGTGCAGGTGGCATTTGAAAGGTTGCCAAGTGCCATGGACCATCCTGCCCTGATAATGCCCCCCCCCACCCGATCAGGGAGGCGTCCTATGTAACCGTGGCGACCGGGGCGGGAGGAACAAAGGGTCTGCCCTGATGGACTTGAGGGGAAGATATCCACCAGGTCAGATGCCTTTTGCAAATTGGAGTTATTATGATCCTGTGACGCATGGGAAGTTGTTGAAAGGACCATTGGGCGAACAGCATCCATTGTAGAAGACGCATGTAAAAGCGGGCAAGGGGAAGAAGTGTTATGGCAGCCGCCATAAGACCCAATACTTTCAGAGCAAATCTGGCCTGAATTTTGTTGCTGAGAAGAATCACATGGACGTGATTTTGAATGTCCAAGATCCTTTGGTCTGTTAACTTTGCTGAAAGTTGTACGGTGTCCAATTTGGCGCCTATAAAAGTAATAGACTGACAAGGCGACAAGGCAGATTTTTTGAAATTTATAGAAATCCCTAGCCCTCTGCAAATGTGAATGGTGTAATCTCTGGCTTGGAGAAGTTGATGCCTGGTGGTGGCAGTGAGGAGCCAGTCGTCTAGATATAGAAACACCTGGAATCCTTGACGTCTCAGGTGAGCTGTAACCGCTGCCATACATTTGGTGAACACTCTGGGGGCTGTAGTGAGTCCAAATGGCAGGGCTCTGAATTGGAAGTGACTGGTCCCCAGCCGAAAGCGGAGAAACCTTCTGGAGCGCCTGTGAATTTTTATGTGATAGTACGCATCCTGAAGGTCTACTGAGCACATCCAATTGTCCTTGCCCAGAAAGGGTAGAATGGACTGAAGCGTGACCATCCGGAATCTTGTTTTCTTTACAAACTTGTTTAGTTTGCTGAGATCTAATATTGGTCTCCAGTCCCGTCTTTTTTGGTACTAAAAAGAACCGAGAGTAGATACCGGATCCTATTTGGTCTGCTGGGACTGGCTGGATGGCTCTTTTTGCTAGCAGTTTTGAAATCTCTAGTACTGCTAGTTCCCTTACACCGGGTGGAACGTCTGGAAGGGTTCCCTTTTGCTGAACTGGGGTTTGAATAAAGGGAATTTTGTAACCCTTGGATATGATCGACTGTACCCATTTGTCTTGAGAAAGGGAAAGCCAGGCTTTTGGGTACAGCGATAATCTTCCCCCGACTGCCTCCGAAGGTGGACAATCGGGCAACATCTCAGGGATGCTGGAAGGGTTTGTCAGAGAGGCTCCCTGCTACCCTGATTCTGCGGACCCCCTCTGCCCCTAGGGCGGCGTCTGTTGTTGTTACCCCCTCTGCCTCTGGGGGTAAACTGACCTCGTGCATCAGACGTGACTCCTTGAGATTTGCGGAACCACATTTTCCCTCCCTTCTGACCTTTTGGGTAAGGTCTTGAAGGGGTTGAAAAATGGACTCCTATGGCAGAAAGAGTCTTGCCATCTTGTTCGCATCTAGTCAAGGTGTCTTTCACTTGAGGTCCGAACAAAGTCGAGCCATCAAAGGGAGAGTTTGTGAAGGACGCCTTGAAGGGATCTGCAAAATTACAAAGCCGCATCCAAGATTGACGCCTTAAAGCCACTCCTGTGCCTGTGGCCCTACTCGCTCCATCGGCTGCATATGAAACGAGCCGCATGGAGGAGTTAACAATGGAGTTTAGGATTCCTAGCTGTGAGTTAATTTTATCCTGGGACCCAGCAGCTGACGGATCCTGTAAAACTTCTCCCAACTCTTTAAGAACATCTCTTTGAAGGTGGGTGAAGTGACACAAGTAGTTCAGCGATCGCATGGCAAAGGTCGCTGAAGAAAAAATCCGCTTGCCGTACCTATCCATAGTCCTAGAATCCTTGTTAGGAGGATGGACAGGTACTGAAGGATCAGCTAGTTCCTTCTTGGTGGCTGCAGCCACCACCATGGCATCAACTGGGACACCTTTTGTCAAATATTGCCTATCAGGTGGGGCCGTAATGAATTTAGAAGGCCTCCGAGGAATGGGTTCCACCGAATCCGGGGCCATCCACGCCTTCCGAGCCACCACGTCCATAAGAGGGTCGAAAGGCGGAGACACCCAGGAGGTGGAGGGCCGAGACCCGAACGCCTCCAGGTATACTGACACGTCCTCGGAAGGATTAAGGGAAGGCCAGTTCCCCCTCTGCTTAAGGAGTTCAAGGATGTCTGAGAAAGAGACATCCTCAAAGGGGGACCTTGGGGATCCCTCCGACTCATCCAAGTCAGTATCGGATGTAATAGACTTGGGGGAGTCTAGATGTTTCCTCTTACATGTCCTCTTATGCGGAGGTTCACCTGACGGGTCAGAAGCCTCGGAAGAGGAAGATATTCCCAATGGGGAAACCTGAGCCGTTGGATCTCTGGGTCCAGGAGCAAGAGAGTGGGAAGAGACGTCAGCAGGCACTGTAGTGGGAGGAGCTGATGGAACTGACCGTCGACTATGCCCTGGGGCTAGTACACTCCTCATCACCTCGAAGGCTCCCCCGTCAGAGAGGCCAGAAGGCTCCCGCTTTGAAGAGATAGGAACTCCAGGCCGCACCGACAGAGACGGCTCCGAGGCCGATGTCGGGGCTGAGCTCTCCAGCACCAAAGCTCCAAGAGGGAGAACGGGGTCGGACAAGGGTCCGATGCCACTCGCCCCCTCGGAGCTGACGAGAGACACCAGATGCCCGGATCCCTCCAATGAAGGCCTCAAGGAGGAAATCGGAGCAGAGGACGACGGAGCCGAGGGGGGGTGGTGGTATCGGCTCCGAAGTCACAACAGTCACGGCTCCAAGCTCTGTAAGAGAGTCGAAGGAGGAATGTTAGGTGGATGTGTGATAGCTACCGTCTGTTGAGACGGGCTATGGAGCATTTGGGCCAATGCCTGAGACTTTAATAGTCTACTCACCACTTTCTCAAGGTCGTTATCGGACAGCCTGGACGACCGAGAAGAATAGCTCCGAAGGCTCCGCTCCGAGAGCAGGGGTGATCTCGGAGCCGAACATATTGACTCCAATGAAGGGGATCGTGATCTCTTTTTTGAGATAGGTGGAGCCGAAGGAGCCGAAGATACGTCGGCTCCAGCCGGAGCCGACACTGAGTGCCCAGATTTAGTAGCATAGGCGCCGGATGGAGCCGATACTGTAACTTGTAATATAGAAGGATCGGCTCCAGCCAGAGCCGATCTCGACACGGAAGGAGAACCAGTAGCCGATGGCTTAGGATGTGAAGCTGAAGGTTTAACTGGTTTCGTGGGCTTCCCCGGAGCCGACTTAGTCGGGGAGCTCTCAGGCTTTAATAAGCCCCTCAGTATTAATTTATTTCTGCGCTCCTGCAGGACTCTTGGGCTGAAGGCATGACAGATAGCACAAGAGTCCTGCAGGTGCAGAGGTCCCAGGTAGTAAACACAAGAAGTGTGACCGTCTGTCAGAGACACCTTCTGACAGCACGAGTCACACTTCTTGAAGCCTGAGACCTTTGTGTCCTTCGACATAGCTGTGTCAAGGAAACACTAAGTAACAAAAAACCCAGACACAGACACAATAAACACCCAATCCAATAATAAAAAATTTAAACAGGGATACAAACACACTCAAACACCACACAGAATCCCTGACAGAAAAAAATAGGAAAGGGGGAGGCTTAAGGCCTAACTTAGGGGAAGGGATAAATAACTAGAAAAATAGGGAACACTAACAGGAATAGGGTTAAATTAATCGTTAAAAGTTTACACAACAACAAAGGTGACTAAAACTAAAGGGATGAGACTAAAAGTCTGAATTTGAAGAACTTACCAGGAGCCGGTAAAAAAAGCACCTCGCAAGTGAAAGCAGCAAATGAGATCTGGGTAGTCATCGCCTTGCATCATGGGATATAGGGTTGCCTCGAGCTGGTAAAATTAGCTCTCGAGCTTTAGTAAGTGGCCAAGTTGGAGCAGAGCGGCTCCGAACCCATCCAGCAAGAATGAAGGCAAGATTGACAACTTAACATCACTAATTAACTTTAAATGTACAAATCAACATAAACCTTTGGGCTCATTAATATTCACAAATGTAATATAATTTCCTTCCACATTATTACCTTTAGTAAAAATAAATAAATATAAATTAGTACATGCTTAAATAACATTTCTTAAATAAATTTAAAACCATTTAAAAATGAATATATATATATATATATATATATATATATATATATATATATATATATATATATATATATATGTATAGTTGTTTACTATAATATAATATAAAATGGGCATTAAAATAAATCAGCGTTGGAGAAACTTCATATTCCAGCTTGTACCTACTCAGCACAGATCCCCTACTCAGCACAGATCCTCATGGTGGCCAGCAGAGTAATCCAAGCTTCAGAGAGCTAAAAAAGCGACTTTACCTGATTTAAGTATATTTTTGTGGCTTTCCCACTTCTAATTACCTAGCGACTGTATTTCGCCTGCTTTGCTGATATATTGTAACTGTTTTTTTGCATATATCTTGTTATTGCACTTGAAAATGTCAATTTGTTACTTTTAAATCTGTAATTGTTGCAAATTGTTTCTGTAGGCTGTGATAGCCGATTTATAGCATTTATAGTGTCTACTGTTCTGTTTCTCATTGTTTTCTGAAAAAAAAAAAAAAAAAAAAAAAAAAAATCTTGTTTTCCCGCCTTACTGAGCTAGAGTAGTCCAGTTTCAGAGTTGCTGATCCCTGGACTTTGTTTGTAGTTCCTGTTACTGATTCTTTGCCTAATTTGGAAGAGAGGAAGTTCCCTTGCTTACCAGTGGGAGTGGGAAGCATTGAGCTGCCTGTTGGTCCAGTTTTGTGAGGTTTCAGCCAGTAACTTGTAGTCTATTGGTCGTTTTGGGCCAGTTCCTAGCTTCTTTCAGCCCCCTGATATAAAACATGCTAAACGCGTTTTCCAGCTTGTACCTACTCAGCACAGATCCTCGTGGTGGCCAGCAGAGTAATCCAAGCTTCAGAGAGCGAAAAAAGTGACTTTACTTGATTTAAGTATATTTTGTGGCTTTCCCACTTCTAATTACCTAGCGACTGTATTTCGCCTGCTTTGCTGATATATTGTAACTGTTTTTTTGCATATATCTTGTTATTGCACTTGAAAATCTCAATTTGTTACTTTTAAATCTGTAATTGTTGCAAATTGTTTCTGTAAGCTGTGATAGCCGATTTACAGCATTTATAGTGTCTACTGTTCTGTTTCTCATTGTTTTCTGAAAAAAAAAAAAAAAATATCTCTTGTTTTCCGCCTTACTGAGCTAGAGTAGTCCAGTTTCAGAGTTGCTGATCCCTGGACTTTGTTTGTAGTTCCTGTTACTGATTCTTTGCCTAATTTGGAAGAGAGGAAGTTCCCTTGCTTACCAGTGGGAGTGGGAAGCATTGAGCTGCCTGTTGGTCCAGTTTTGTGAGGTTTCAGCCAGTAACTTGTAGTCTATTGGTCGTTTTGGGCCAGTTCCTAGCTTCTTTCAGCCCCCTGATATAAAACATGCTAAACGCATTTTCCAGCTTGTACCTACTCAGCACAGATCCTCGTGGTGGCCAGCAGAGTAATCCAAGCTTCAGAGAGCTAAAAAAGCGACTTTACCTGATTTAAGTATATTTTTGTGGCTTTCCCACTTCTAATTACCTAGCGACTGTATTTCGCCTGCTTTGCTGATATATTGTAATTGTTTTTCCTGCATATATCTTGTTATTGCACTTGAAAATCTTAATTTGTTACTTTTAAATCTGTAATTGCTGCAAATTGTTTCTGTAGGCTGTGACAGCCGATTTATAGTGTCTACTGTTCTGTTTCTCATTGTTTTCTGAAAAAAAAAAACAAAAAAAAAAAATCTCTTGTTTTCCCACCTTACTGAGCTAGAGTAGTCCAGTTTCAGAGTTGCTGATCCCTGGACTTTGTTTGTAGTTCCTGTTACTGATTCTTTGCCTAATTTGGAAGAGAGGAAGTTCCCTTGCTTACCAGTGGGAGTGGGAAGCATTGAGCTGCCTGTTGGTCCAGTTTTGTGAGGTTTCAGCCAGTAACTTGTAGTCTATTGGTTGTTTTGGGCCAGTTCCTAGCTTCTTTCAGCCCCCTGATATAAAACACGCTAAACGCGCGTTAGCGCGGAGTTGCCACTGTTGCACACAAGAGCAGCGGCGGTTAAACAAGGTTAAACTATTCGGGCTACCTAAATTCCACTCTTCAAATTTTCCCTTATAACTACCTTCCTCGAACTGTATTGCTGATCTAACCAGCGTATCCTATAACTAAAAAGTTCATCTCAACTTGATTCCCAAGTAGACTATTCTCTATCTGTAAAACCTAGCACTTGCTCCTACAGTACTCGCACCTTGATAAAGCACTCTTATTATAGATAGTACCCCACCAGCCTAGAACCCACATCCCTCGGAGTCTTTTGTAAGTTTTTTATCTATTACTTCTAGTATGTCGAGGGATCAGTTGCTAGTGTCCTCTCCTGCTCAACTGGTGAACCTGGGAATATTGAGGCAATGTTACAATTGCCTCATGTACACAGACAATCCTCTCCTTCTCTCACAAAACACAAATACATGCGAGAGATGCAACTATACGGCCAAACTGGAGGCTGAGCTCTTTCAACACAGGACTGGCAAGACCAGACAGGAGGAGATGGAAACCACACACACTACATACCCAGTCACACATAGTACCATCACAACTTCAAATCATACACATAATCACACAAAGACATACTCGGAGGCTCTGATCAAAAATCTACCAAAACAGCAGAGGCCACCAAAGCAGACACCCAAACAACTACCACCTCAGGACCAAACACATAGACCACACAGTCAGAGTGTCAAACAGTCACAGCCCTTAAGGCCAAACACAATGCCAGACACACTCGTCATTAGTGACTCCATAGTCAGACACACTGACGTCCCGCTCACCAGACTGAGTAAGGAGAAGGTCACAGTAAGCTGCCTGTCGGGCGCTAGAATCCGCCACATAACGCAAGCACTCAGGTCTCTCAACAGCAGGCACAAGTACGACTCAGTCATTGTCCACGCTGGTGTCAATGACCTGAGACGTACCTCCTTGGACTACATGAAAAGAGACATTGAGGAGCTCTCTGATTATGTAGCCCAAGCAGGTATGACCCTGACCTTGAGCAGTATCCTACCTTCACCTAGAATGATGCCACAATACAGGGATAAGATGATCAGCTTTAATAATTGGCTTAAATTCTGGTGTCATTCAAAGGGGATCCAATGTCTGTCTGCCTGGGATGACATGCTGGACAAGCCACGCTGCTGCAAGGGACGGCTTGCACCTGTCACCCTGGGCTTCGGATATTGGCAAAGGCTCTGCCACCCCATAGTGCCTTTTTTAGGCAAGGCTCAAATTCTAAACCTACCACCCTAGAACACAAAAAAGGAAAACAACTAAGGGTAATGCTGCTCAATGCCAGAAGTCTCACTCTCAAGATGCACGCACTTGAGGCCCTTCTCAGTATGGAGAACATCGATGTCTGTGCTGTGACAGAAACCTGGTTCAAGGCTCCTGAGAGCCCCCAGCACTATCAGGTTTCACCTCATATCATGCGTTCCGGCCCCAAAATCCGGACAACACTAAAAAAGGAGGGGGGTGTCCATATTCATAAAGGACACCCACACCTCCAGGTTGGTGGCAACGCATGATGCATCGGAGACCATCCAGGTGCAATTAACCATAGGCAAGACTGCTCTGCAATTTGTAGCATGTTACAGGCCACCCTCTCAAACCCAGGAACCTCACATGGCCTTCCTGAAAACACTGGAGGGGATAAATGTATCTCCAAACACCATCATATTAGGTGACTTCAACTACCCTAATATAGACTGGGAACAATACTCAAGCCCAAACTCTCTAGCCCAAAGGTTCCTGGAGTTCATAAACTCAAATGCCATGGAACAACTAGTCACCATCCCCACAAGAGGAGAAAACATACTTGATCTCATCATCACAAACATGGGATCAAAATGTTCAACACCGGAAGTATACCCCTCACTGGTGAGATCAGATCATAAACTAATCTCGCTGGAGGTCCTCATCCCGCCCCCACTTGAAATAAAAGAGATCACAGTGAAAAACTTCTCAAAAGCCGACTTCACACTACTAGAAACTAGTGTGGTCTCCTTTAAGGCCCCTGAGCCAGTGGTAAACATTACTCAAACCGCTGAATCACTTACAAATGCCTTCTACCAGCACCTACAGGACTGCATGGATCAGGCAATCCCAAACAAAACTAAGACTCTTTGTACCAAAGGCAAGCATCCAGTCTGGTGGACCCCAGCCATAAACAAGCTCTACAACAAAAGGAGGAAGCTACTACAAGATAGAGCAAAATCCTTGAAAGGTAAGACACCTTTGATCATTATAAGTAAAAAACTAAGAGCTCTCATAAAATCATCCAAGGCTAACTTTGAGAGAAAAATCGCCAAGGACACAAAAGACCATCATAAGGCCTTCTTTAGCTATGTTAGAAACCTAGGAGGAAACTCCCAGATATGCTCAGAATTAGTCCAAAATGATGTGAAGATTACTGAACCTACACACATTGCCAACATACTGGCTGACAGGTTCAGTGCAAACTTCTCCCCCCCAAAAGGAGAGATATCTATACCAGAGGATTGTAGCCCCCCAAACATCTCCAACGCCCAGGTGAGAACTGCTCTCTCCAAGGCAAAAAACACAGCATCCTTGGGACCGGATGGTGTCCCCGGCTGTGCGCTCCACGAACTCAATGAGGAAATAAACCCGCAGTTAGGACAGCTGTTTAATCTTAGCATCACCTCAGGATACGTACCCAAGGAGTGGCGCACAGCGACTGTGGTCCCACTTCACAAGGGCAGTGCCTCCACCGACCCTGGAAATTACCGTCCCATTAGCTTGACAAGCCTTATCTGCAAAGCCATGGAGAGGATCATAATGAAACTCATAAATAAAGACATAGGGAACTTGCAGACTTTGGATCCAACCCAGTTTGGCTTTGTCAAAGGCAGATCATGCCTTTTAAACTTGGTTGACTTTTTCGAAACAGTCACCAAGGCCATTGATGAGGGAAAGGCAGTCCATACAGCCTACCTCGACCTGGCAAAGGCCTTTGACACAATACCCCACTCAGGTATTATCGAAAAACTCATCAGCTTGAATGTAAACCCATACATCACAAGATGGGTTGCAAACTGGCTAAGTGACAGAACCCACAGGGTCAGAGTTGCTGGAGCCATGTCACACTCAAAGCCTGTCACAAGTAGTGTCCCACAGGGCTCAGTCCTGGGTCCACTCTTGTTTGGCATCTACTTTTCTGAAGTACAAGCAAACACAGGAGGGTTATGGCTGACAAAGTTTACAGATGACTGCAAACTGGGCGCCATAGTCGAAAACACTTCTGACACAGATATCCTTCAGAAGGGCCTCACAGAAATGGATAACTGGTGCCAGAGCCATGGCCTAAAGTTAAACACCAAGAAATGCATAGTCATACCCTTCGGGAAAAACAAGGTTACCCCTAGCTACCATATAGGTGGCAATCCACTGAGCACAGAAGAAGTCATCAGGGACCTGGGGACCCAGGTTGACACTAGCCTTCGCTTTGACACTCATGTTGCTAAAGTAGTCAGGAAAACCTTCTACATTGCCCACCTGATCATGAAGGGATTCACATCTAGATCAAGGGAGGTCATCGTCCCCCTGTACTCATCACTCATTAGACCTATGATTGAGTACAATGCCCTATTCGGAATGTATCTGACCCGACACCTGCAGCAGCTGGAAAGGCCCCAAAAGTTCCTCACCAAGAGGATAAAGGGTCTCAAAAATATGTCTTATGCTGCCCGACTGAAAGAACTCCAACTCTATTCAGTCTCATACCGCTTGCTCAGAGGTGACCTGTGCCTGACATATAAGGCCATGTCAAACCCAGATTTGATGAATATGCTTCACCTCAAAAAATCTAGATCCCTCAGAACCACAAGGGCGGGAGACAAACCTTGACACGGTTATTAATAGGATGTGCTAGAGGGACAGATTCATCACCCAGAGACTCCCTATGCTGTGGAACAAAATCCCGGTAAATGTGAGGCAGAGCACCTCGCTGGCCTTGTTCAAGAGGAATCTTGACCAATGGATGGGAGATCGCAGATATACCCCAGGGATTACTTCAGTGTCACTGCTTGACAGAGGCACAGCAAAATAATAGGCATAGTTTTATTCAAACTAAAGGGGTGGCGAAAGCCACATATCTATGGGCTAGGCTTATAAATGCCCTTGGGCAGATAGCCTAGTATAAACCTATGAACCTATGAACCTATGAAAAGAAACTTTACAACCAAACCGCCCCACCTAGTGATAAAATTATATATTGCACTTAAACTCATAATTTAGCTGCCTTTAATTTTAAAAGGGGTAATATGGAAACATGTTCATTTAAACCTGGGGATTTACTAGCTTCCAGTGTCACTTGCCACCATAATTCCCTATAACCTATGGTGTCTTCCCAGGGGCCTCCTCTAATGCCACTTTTAATATGCTCTATTACAAAAAAGTGGAATTTACTATCTTTACATACCTTCGAATGTTTAAATAAAGCATTTGTTTCTTTCTCTTTTATTATATCATAGGTATGTTCATAGACTCTTCTTTTTAAGGTTCTTTCTGTCTTGCCTATATAAAAGGACCCACACTTTACATGGGTGGCAAGATAAACCAAACCCTTGGAATCACAATTATACAGTCCTTTACTAACAATCCATCTATCCCTACTTTCTACATATATTTTCTCTTTATTAGCAATGTAATCACATTGATTACACTTTCCACATTTGTATGTACCACTCTTTTTCGTACCACTGACTCTATTCATCTTATTATAATCAATCTTCTTGTGTTCCAAAAATTCCTTAATATTATTAGAATTTCTATATACAGCCTTAGGTGTACTTTTAGGTATTCCCTCCAGGTCAGTAAATGCCATAAATCTTTCCCATTCCTTCTGAAAAATTAATCTAGTATTATAATTTAAGGCATTATATTCTAAAATGAGGGCGTGTTGATACTCCCCATTGGAATTAATTTCTTTCATTCCTAATACCTGATTCACATTAATTTCCTTTATTCCTAAAATAGGTCTACCTCTTTCCACTTCGGACCTAATATTTACAATAAAATCCTTAGGATATCCCCCATCTAGAAACATACATTCCAAAAAATCACATTCCAAGATAAAGTCATTAGAATTGCTTGTCATGCGTGACCCCCTCACAAATTGACCTTTTACTATATTTTTCTTGCAGTGTGCTGGATGTGCACTATCATAATGTAGGAATGAATTACAATAGGTTGGTTTCCTATATACCTTAGTTTCAAATGAACCATTACATTTATATATTTCTATATCCAAAAATTGTAAGCTAAATTCCGATATAAGTGAATCTGAGGAAATCTGTGGTCTCATTAATATTTTTATAAATTCTTATAAACAACTTAAAAATCTAGAAAGTGTCATGGAAAGTGAAATAAGGAAGGCACAAAGAAGAACTAGATGTAAAATGAACCTTAATAAAGTAGAATACAAGATCCTGAATGAATTAAAAGATAATTTTAATGTGAGAATAATGAAACCAGATAAGGGTGGAGGGGCTATTATCATGGATACTATTATATATGAAGGAAAAATTAATCAAATTCTTAGAGATGAAAATAAATATTCTGTAGTATCTAAAAATGAAATTAACGTAGCCTATAAGAGAATTGATATGGAATTAGAGGCTATGTTTAATAATGGGAGTATAGATGGAAGTATACTCTCTTATTTGAAGGTGGACAAACCTAAGATACCAGTAATCTATGGCATCCCTAAAGTTCATAAGGATGTAATAGACGCCCCACTGAGACCCATTGTATCGGTGGATGGTTCCAAAACACTACCATTAGCTAAATTCATAGACACCAAAGCTAAACATATATGGATTAATAAGACAGCAATTTTAAAAGATTCATGGGACCTTTTAAGGGTAGTTAACTCGGAACTATATTCTGAGGAATTATTATTTGTGACAATAGATATTGTGGATCTTTTTTCATCCATCCCCTATTCTGAAGGTATGAGAATGTTTGAGGATGAAGTGTTTCAAGACAGAATGTTAATTCATAAAGAAAAGGTGGTGTGCACAGGCTTGATGGAAATGGTTCTTAATAATAATTTTTTTATTATTCAACGGTGAATTTTTCCAACAAACCCAAGGCATGGCTATGGGTGCAGCCTGTGCACCTACATTTGCAAACCTAGATTTGGCTAACTGGGAAGAAACACATATCCTTAATTCTAGTTTTAATTCATGCTGGAATCTTTATAGGAGGTTCCTTGATGATATAGTGTTTTTTTGGACAGGGGGGAGTGAGGAACTAGAGGAATTTATAAAATATATTAATGAGACCACAGATTTCCTCAGATCCACTTATAAGATATCGGAATTTAACTTACAATATTTGGATATAGAAATATATAAATGTAATGGTTCATTTGAAACTAAGGTATATAGGAAACCAACCTATTGTAATTCATTCCTACATTATGATAGTGCACATCCAGCACATTGCAAGAAAAATATAGTAAGAGGTCAATTTGTGAGGGGGTCACGTATGACAAGCAATTCTAATGACTTTATCTTGGAATGTGATTTTTTGGAAAGTATGTTTCTAGACAGGGGATATCCTAAGGATTTTATTGTAAATATTAGGTCCGAAGTGGAAAGAGGTAGACTAGACAAATTTAAGCCTATTTTAGGAATAAAGGAAACTAATGTGAATCAGGTATTAGGAATGAAAGAAATGAATACCAATGGGGAGTTATCAACATGCCCTCATTTTAGAATATAATGCCTTAAATTATAATACTAGATTAATTTTTCAGAAGGAATGGGAAAGATTTATGGCATTTACTGACCTGGAGGGAATACCTAAAAGTACACCTAATGTTGTATATAGAAATTCTAATAATATTAAGGAATTTTTGGAACACAAGAAGATTGATTATAATAAGATGAATAGAGTCAATGGTACCAAAAAGAGTGGTACATAAGTGTAATCAATGTGATTACATTGATAATAAAGAGAAAATATATGTAGAAAGTAGGGATAGATGGATTATTAGTAAAGGACTGTATAATTGTGATTCCAAGCGTTTGGTTTATCTTGCCACCCGTGTAAAGTGTGGGTCCTTTTATATAGGCAAGACAGAAAGAACCTTAAAAAGAAGAGTCTATGAACATACCTATGATATAATAAAAAAGAAAGAAACAAATGCTTTATTTAAACCTTGGAAGGTATGTAAAGATAGCAAATTCTACTTTTTTGTAATAGAGCATATTAAAAGTGGCATTAGTGGAGGCCCCTGGGAAGACACCATAGGTTATAGGGAATTATGGTGGAAAGTGACACTGGAAGCTAGTAAATCCCCAGGTTTAAATGAACATGTTTCCATATTACCCCTTTTAAAATTAAAGGCAGCTAAATTATGAGTTTAAGTGCAATATATAATGTTATCACTAGGTGGGGCTGTTTGGTTATAAAGTTTCTTTTCTTTATATAATATGAAGTTTCTCCAACGCTGATTTATTTTAATGCCCTTTTTATATGATATTATAGTAAACAACTATATATATATATATATATATATATATATATATATATATATATATATATTCATTTTTAAATGGTTTTAAATACATTTAAGAAATGTTATTTAAGCATGTACTAATTTATATTTATTTATTTTTGCTAAAGGTAATAATGTGGAAGGAAATGATATTACACTTGTGAATATTGAGCCCAAAGGTTTATGTTGATTTGTGCATTTAAAGTTAATTAGTGTTTCTTTATTGGCATTTGGTCTTTTTTTGATGTATATAAGTGATTTGATTATGTGGAAATAACATCTGATGAAGTCCAGTGGATAGGACGAAAATGCATGTATATTTTTATGAGCGCGTTAATGAAAGTGTGTTTCTGGCGGTTTATTTGTGGTCATTAAAACTGTGTTTTTACGGAGGTGTTTCTTCTCTGGGACTTGCACTCCTAGTTATAAGTTTTTGGTACTTTGGAGAGCTTTCTGCATATTTCATGGATTATTGACATTTTTTAAATTCCTTACTTCAAAAACCTTTATATTACTATCCCTTACTTTCAGCAATAAATTTCCTGTTTCTTGCTATTTCTTAATTTTTCTTCTATTGTATAATTTTTTTCTATACCTCTCAGATACTATTGTTAGTATCTTTCTTTCCTCTACAACACTGTCGTAGCACTTTTTTTTCCTTCTTTTTACCGTTGTTGGTATTTTCATCTCTCTTTTTCTCTTAGTCTCCTATTCAACAACAAAAAAACTTTCCGTCTCTCGTCTTATTGTACTCTATTATTAACAGTCTTTTTCTTTGGTGAAGGCAGATAAACCGTCAGACTTTAAAAAATATATGAAGTGTAAGCACAAGCTGCCACTTCCCAGTGCCCACACACTATGTCTCTATTATTTAGGTCCTCTCCATTTACAAAAGGATTGCTCAATATGTCATGGCTTTAATCCTCATGCATTAGTAGAATGCAAAAAATAAGCTGATACTGAAAGGTCTTCTTTTGGAAAGGCTACATCGGAGGGTTCTTCTTCCTCTAAAACAAAAGCTGCAAAAGTTAAAAAAAAAATCCTCTTCACCGAAGCTTTCTCCTCAGCTTTAGACTCCTCGAGAAAGAAATCTCATAAGGACCCGGTCTCACCACTGGATCCGAAAAAGGCTAAAATTCAAGATCCTGTTAAGGAAACATTATTGATCTGATGCCTCCTAAGTCGTATCTGATGCAGTCTAAGTTCTCAGATACGACTTTGTCTGATCCAATGCAATCTGCCAAATTACTACCCAGAACAAGGCACACACTCTGTCACTGAATCCAGTGAAGCTTTCTCCTCAGCTTTAGACTCCTCGAGAAAGAAATCTCATAAGGACCCGGTCTCACCACTGAATCCGAAAAAGGCTAAAATTCAAGATCCTGTTAAGGAAACATTATTGATCTGATGCCTCCTAAGTCGTATCTGATGCAGTCTAAGTTCTCAGATCCGGCTTTGTCTGATCCAATGCAATCTGCCAAATTACTACCCAGAACAAGGCACACACTCTGTCACTGAATCCAGTTTCTGACAGGGCACCTTCTCCATTCTTTGAAAGACCCAGGTCTCCATCTATATATACTTCACTCGCTCTTACAGAAGATGATGTGGAAAGACTGGTGAAGATTCTCTTGGTGCAGAGCCAGACTGGTGTTCATTCGACTCCTACCCCTCTGGGTCAGATCATCAGCATATCTACTACTCCCTTATTACAGATTCCTCCTCTGACTCCTGTAGCTTCAGAGGTTTTGGATCCGAGTCATCAGTATCTGTCTGGCTCAGATCTGAGGATAATGCTATCCTCAGATCAAAAATGTTCTGAGGTCTCCAGTCCCATTGGTTCTGGAGAGCTCCCAGAGCTATAGTCTACCTGTTTGATCTGAGGTGTTGCATTTGACTCTGAAACTTTTGTACCCATCTCTGAGCTTGGCTCTGGCTTCCACCTCAGAGCAGGGGAAGCCTATGATTCAGAAGCTTGTCTTCTCAGATCAGATAGACTCTCTCTCTCTCTACAAGATGCTCTGCATTCGAGGCTGCGAAGAGAGTATTTTCTGCCTTAACAGTTCTGACTGATCCAATCCTCTCAGATCCTAAGTCCTCTGCCATGAGGTCCCAGTGCTCAGAGCTTCGCCATCTCCTTCCACAGGGACAGCCAGTACCAAAATCCCAGGCTCCTGCTAAGGGAATTGTAATCTCCTCTTCTGATACCTCCAAAATGAACCCTACTGAGGAGGTCCCTACAAAGAGGTTGCTTAAGAGGATACACTTAAGACTCCCTGGAGGAGTCCATCACTGAAGACAAAGATTTCAATGAAGGCGAAGGGTCCCCATGATCACCTCCTGAAGATGCCTCCAAAAAGGAGACATCTAAGAAATCCTTAAGCAGAGAGGTGGTTGGACACCCAGCAACCCTACTCTGAGGAATAATTTCTCCTGGAGGCTTTTGGTTCTGGACACACTACTTCCTGGGTGACTCCGCCTGCCAATGAGCTCACTGACCTGATCTCACAGCAGGCATGGAAGGGCCCTGACATCACAGAGCCCATTCCTCGCAGACCAGATAGTATTAATGGCATCAGCTGTGGACAGACAGTTTTGCAAGAGGGGAGTTCCTGTTGATGCAATGGCTGTTGCGGAGGCCACCAAGAAGGAAATAGCTGAGGAAAGTTACACTGTCCATCCCCTCAATATGCAGTTGCGGGTGATGGACATATTTGAGAAGCATGTCTATGCTTCCGCTACCTTCGCTTTGAGGTCTCTGAACTATATAGCACACTTTACTAGGCTACAGAGGGATTTGATTAAGGATTTATCAAATACCCTCTTGGGTACTGTTTCTGATCAAGTTCAGGCATCTGTTACTTCTCAGCTGATGACCCTACAGTCCATATCCAACTCATCCACGAGGTTTATCTCGCGTAGTGGAAGAAAACTCCAGGGCAGCAGGTTCAGGTGATTTCATAACAAGACATGCCTGGATCTGCCTCTGAGTTTGCAGAGCCTTTTAAGTCTTTTTTTGTCAATTACTTTTGATGGAATGTCTTTATTCAGCCTCAAAGTAAAAGACACTGTGCCCAGGTGTGAAAAAGAAGGAAAGACCCTGCCTGCCATGGGCATGTGTTTTTTGACTCCTCAAAGTACCTTTTCCAGGAATCAACAAGGTGGTCAAAAACCATGGTTCAAGAAATCTCAGGGTCCTTTTCAAGACACACATGGAGAAGGTTCCCCAAGAGGCACAGAAGGGAACTCTAATGGATGAAGATGCCCAAATGGCAGAGGTGGGCTGCAGAACCAGGGTTCCAGAGATTTGTTCTTTGACAAACCCAACAAGTGCTCCTGAAAGGAGGCCTGACTGTCCACCTCTGGAGACAGTCGGGGGATGATTATCCCTGCACCAGAGAGCCTGGCTAGATATAACAAAAGATACCTATGTACAGAGCATTATTTCCATTTTTTCCCTTTCTCCCCCAATCCTGAGGAAAACCCCCGAAGGTTTGCCCAGTCAGAAGGAGCAAGCAGTAATTCAAATACAAAAGCTGCTAGAAATAAGAGTCATCCAAGAGGTCCCACCAGACCAGATAGTATCCGGAACTTACTCAAGATTCTTTTTGGTGCCAAGTGCCAAAGACAACAGGGGACAGGAGACCAATCTTGGATCTCTCCAAACTAAACAAAACAGTTTGAAGAACCAAGTTTTGGATGCTCACAGTTCAGTCCATTCTCCCCTTTATGGGCAAGGATGACTGGATGGATGTGCTCTACAGGCCTTCAGGATCTTTACTATCACATAAAGATGAACAGATGGTCCAGAAGGTACTTACGTTTTCGGCTGGGAGACGGTCATTATCAATTCAGAGTACTGCCCTCTGGATTCACAACAGCCTCCAGGGTGTTTACCAAGTGCATGGCAGTAGTAGCAGCTTACCTGAGACTGCAAGGAATCAGAGTATTTCCATAACTGGACAAATGGCTCATTACCACTCTGACCCGGCATCAACTCTTACGTGCAAGAGACTAGGTTCTCCAGACTTGCTCTCTTTTGGGGATAACCATAAACTACAACAAATCTCATCTGCAACCAGCTCAGAATTTAGAGTTTATAGGAGCAATTCTCAATAGAAAAACAACCACTGCTTTCCTTCCATTACTGAGAGTTCAGAATATAGGATTTCAAGTCAAAATGATAATCTGGAGCACCTCAATTTCAGCCCAACTGGTCCTTTAGGCTCTGGGATCGATGGCAGAATCAGTAACATTAGTACCACTTGCCAGGTTTTACACAATAATTCTTCAATGGATGTCAGCTTCTCAGCAATCGATTCTTTATCAACCTATGTCTTACTAGATAAGAATCACTCACATCTGCAAAGAGAGACCTCAAATGGTAGATTAATTCAGACCAGGTTCTACAAGGTCGTCTGTTTATTTCCCGTCAGCCCAAGGCCACAGTGATCATGGATGCTTCCCAGCTAAGGTGTGGGTGCATGACCTGGGGAAGACAGTCCAAGGCACCTGGTCCCCCGAGGAGGCCAATTTGCACATAAATGTCCTAGAGATGAGAGCAGTGCTATTAGCATTCCAGGCATTTCAGAATGCTCTCCCTTTGGGGACAAGTGAAGTACAGTCGGACAACATGTCTGTCGTCTTCTACATCAACAAACTGGGAGGAACCAAATCCTACTCATTGTGTTGAGAAGCACTTCCCTTACCCATAATGTACCATCTTCAATTACCTCAGATCTCATTTGCAGTTTCACGTAAAAGACGTGGTCTTACATCTCTCTCAAGCATTTGTCAGATAAGCATTATATTTTTTAAATTCCTTAGTCAAAAACTTTATATTACTATCCCTTACTTTCGTCTATAAACTTCCTTTTGTTTCTAGCAATTTCATAATTTTTCTATCGTATAATTTTTTCTGTATCAGTTAGATACTACTGTTAGTATCTTTCTTCCCTCTATAACACTGTCGTAGCACTTTTTTTTAACCATTGTTGGTATTTCCATCACTTTTTTTCTCTTAGTCTCCTATTCCAAAAAAAAAAAAAAATGTCCATCTCTGTCTTACTGTACTATATTGTTAATGTGTCTTTTTCTTTTATCAACGCACATTCCGGGGAAGTCCAATCTGATAGACAAATTGAGCAGGTGTGTTCTACCTCGTGAAAGGTCCCTCAACAAAAAGACTGAGAGCACAATCTTCCAACAGTGGGGCCACAGCCTTGCTGGGAAATATTCGCTTCTCCTCTGTACAAGTGCAGCAGCTACTTTGCCCTAATCCCCCCCACAGGAGGAATCCCCGAGGGATACTCTACTTTACAACTGGCCTCCCAATCTCCTTTACACACATTCCCCCCACTCCATTCATTCCCAGATTTCTTCAGAAAGTTGCAAAATTGAAGAGCAAAGTCATCCTCATTGCTCCTTACTGGCCTCGACAAATTAGGTTTTCCTTCCTTTGGCCTCACCTGATTCAACCACTTTGGTTTCTGGATCGAACTCCGGACCTCATGTCTCACCTAACAGGCATGATACATCCAGACATAGTAAATCTCAGCCAGGTTGCCTGGTTCCACCAGTTCCACTAATAGCCAGACAACCTATACTCTCTTCTCCTGTCCTCCTATAAACCTTCCACCAGAAAACTATACACCAGCAAATGGAAGAGACTTGTTTTTTAGGCTCAAAAATGTAATACTGAACCTTTTTCACTCCCAATTCATAACACGGTGGAATTTCTAGCACATCTGTTTGAAGAAGGAGCTTGTTCCTCGACTGCTAGCAGCAATTTCTAATTTTTATGTTGGAATAAATGGTCCTTCTGTAGCGTCCCATAAGTTGAGCAAAGCTTTTCTGAAAGGCACTCCGCTCTTAAGGCAACCCTTTAAAGATCCTACTCCTTGGGACCTTAACCTTGTGCTGCATTCTCTTACACAATCTCGCTTTGAATCCTCAGCTACATGCAAACTCAAATATCTTTCATGGAAGACAATTTTCTTAGTCTTAGTAGCCACTGCCTCGGCCAGAAGAATTTCTGGGATCCAAGCATTGTGCTCAAAACCTCCATACTTGATCTTTCATAAAGACAGAATTACCTTATATACCAGCCCCGTCCTTTCTTCCAAAGGTGGTGTCAGAATCCAATATAAATCAATTAATTTGCCAGTATTATTTCCCAAATTTTCTAGCAAAGGAGAATACGAATTACATTTATTGGATGTTCATAGACAGTTACATTTTTACTTACATAGGATAAAAACATCAGAAATTCTGATGGTTTTATATGCGGAACCAACAATGGGTAAACCAGTTACCAAAGTTACTCTGTCTACATGGATAACAAATTGTACTTCCGTTGCGTATAAAAAATTGGGCATTGCTCTGACAAAACCTGTTCGATCCCACTCCACCAGATCCATGGCAACTTCCTCAGTTTTTCAATCCAGAGTGTCCATTATGACATTTGTGCAGCAACTACTTGAGCTACTCACCATACTTTTATTACTTATTACAAATTACATCTGGTCTCCAGAGAAATGGCATCTTTTGGTTCTATGGTGCCCAAGAATACCCTTCCTTAAGTCTGCCCTGGAAATTAGGTAGCTGGGGACACTGTCCTCATCAGTTGAGGACAGAATGAAAATTGACATCATCAGATAAAGAAGTTATGTACTCACCATAACATTTCATCTGTATTGTCCATTTTCAATCTTCCTCAGTTTCCCTCCCATTAACCCCCATCCTTAAGGCTTCTGGAAGAATGAGTCCTTAGGGGACCTATATGTCCTTATTTTTTATATAAGCGCCAGATATAGCTTCACCATAATAATTTCCATCTTTCACTTTCTACAAAGGCAGCAAAACTAGATCTGAGGTAATTGGGGTTGGTGCATTATGGGTAAGGGAGAAGCTCGAGAGCTTTTGGTTGCCACAAGCTTTAGCAACAGCTGAACCCATCAGCTAAGAAAGAATGAAAATGGACAGCAAAGATGGAACATTATGGTGAGTACATGACTTCTTTTTTTTTGTTCTTACCATCATAAATGTTCAAGATACAAACTGTATGCTGTGATAGATATTGTAAATATTCTTTTCCCAAAGCAATAATGAAATTAAATGTATGCTACAATACAAAATAAATATGCTTGTTTCTAATACAGTGTTTTGCTATGTAAAGCAAGGGTTAACTTGACAAGATTTTGAAATAAATGTTTCTGTGTAACTGCAAAGCTGACAACTTGCTTAAGCAAGCATGAAAGTAGTTAAGAATAGGTAAGTAATAATGGCTATGTGTCTGACACCTGTGAAAATAAAAACATGCTTAGTTAGTTTAACTACTGGCTAAGTGGATTGTTCTCAGGATGGTGGGGTACTACAATTTCCACATTAATTGCTCTTATTGTCATTATAAGATTTGTGTTAATAAAAGTATTAATCAAGTAACAGCTGTTGGTAATGTAACACTGTATGAAGAGATAGCACTGAATGCAAGGGATTTGTATGTTGCAACAGACCAAGGGATTCAAAGTACTGAAGATCGTATTGTGTTGTAAATTGTCTTACAATTTTCTTGGTTTTAATTAAAAAGGGGGAATTGATAGAGATTGTATAAATGAAAATGCTTTCCCCAAAATTATACTGTGTGTGCAGTAAAAGAAAATATGGCTTGCTTTGCAAAAACAGTTAAGTGACCTTTTATTAAAAAGATTTCTCGTAGATGTTCAGCTTAGCTATTAATAACATATAGCTGTGGGCTTACTGTAACCGGCATCCTGTTATAAAAAAAAGGAAGATGACTTTCTGTGAGCTTTCACATGCAGAAATAAATGAAATAAAATACAGATACTTCAAGTGACGCAAAGATGATGTGGAGGGACTTTTTGTGAAGTCTTCAGATACAGTAAGGAAGAAAATAACCAAAGAAGGACATATTTGGCATTTCAACAAAAACTGTCCAGACTAGAAATAACCATGGACTTTTTCATGACTCAAACAGAAACCATAAGAACAAGTCACAAGGACATTAAAAATAACATTGTTTAACATTTGAGAGAGTATATAAAACTGGACAATATTCTTCACTCTTTGGTGACGTTTTTGGACTTAGTGTATATCAGTCTTTACTTTGTGTCTAGCCATGTTATAACAGAATTTAAATAATTCTGACAGTTTTAACTGTTTGGCAAGAATTTGTTCTAATACAAATAAATATTAATGGATACAGTAGTACGGTGTCTGTCTGGTCAGCCTAGTTCTCTGCTAATAAAATTTTACAATGGTGAGCCTAGCCCCCCTAGCCGTAACCTTTTTTATCCGTTACCAAAGTTAATTTTTCATAAAGGCCTTTAATTTTCCATGAGTTCAACAGATGGACAGTTCCAGTGCATCAACAGATTAACAGTTCCAGTACTTCATTGGTGAATACAAAGTGACACCGTAGATGCTGTCCTGCGATGTTCCACCATCAATTTGTCTGTTGAAGGACACCGTGTCTTCTAAGTGACTTCAGCCTAATCACCTGTTTGTCATCTATGCAAAATACAGTAAATTCTTCACAGTTATAACATGGATGCCAGTAAAGACAGTTAACTTTACAATGCCCACATATTGTAGATATAAATTTACATGGTTTAAACCTTCTGTGTCAGACATGAAATGTAACTCTGAAATGTTTAATGTTCAGACATTAGATAACAGTTGTGTTTGTAAATGTATAAATGCCTATAATCCACACACAAAATGTACAGCAATTCATAGAGACTTTTTTTGATGTGGAAGTAACTTTCCTAACTTATATCTATCTTGTCACAGGAGTCTAGTATGCGAGCCATACCATAAGATATATCCTATTCTGATAAGCAATCTGTTTGATTCTAGCATTGTTAGTTCTTAGTACTTAAATGTACTGTCTGCAGTCACCTAAATCTCATACAGTACAAGTGTATGCAATTATTGTTAGTAATGTAATAGACCGCATAAAAATGTTATTTGTAATAAATATTGCAAATGCACAAACAGAAGAAAGTTCTAACATAGTACAGTGTGCTATCAATATTAGTAAGGGACAATAATGCCATTGTCTGTACTTGCATCCATGTTATAACTGTGAAGAAAGTACAGTTTGCACGGCGGTGCTCTGTGTCCACCAACAAAGTACTGGAACTGTTTCTCTGTTAAAGTACTGGAACTGTCAGTCTGTTGAACTAACGTAGTAAGTAGTAGGGATCCCTCTGTAATATTAACTGCTGATAACAGATATAAGGTCACAGCCACTGGCCAAGGCTTGCCACTGAAGAAAATGTCCAAAAGTGACCAGACAAACTTCATACTACTGTATCTGTTATTCTTTATTTGTCTCGGAACAAATTCTTGCCAAACAGTTAATTCTTTCAGAGCAATTTCAATTCTATTACAACACAGCTAGACAGATGAATAGACTAATGTACACTTGGTCAAATACGTCACTACAAAGTTAAACATACTGTCCAGTTTATATACTCTTTTCAACCAATGTTATTTTTAATGTCCTTGTGACTTGTTTTTCTGGTTTCTGTGTCATAAAAAACTCCACGGTTATTTCACGCCCCTTTTTGGTCCTCGCTGTATCTGAAGACTTCACAAAAGTCTCTCCGTGTCATCTTTGCGTCACTTGACCTGTCTGCAATTTATTTATTTATTTCTGCATCTGAAAGCCAAAAAAGTCAACTTCCTTTTTTTCTATAACAGGATGCCTTTACAGTAAAGCCCACAGATATATATTATTAATATCTAAGCTGAACATGTACAAGAAATAACTGTCCTTGCAAAGCAAGCCATATCATTTTGAAAACTGCTGTTTGGCCTTGCACATTAACCTCACTGTACACACAGTATAATTTTGGGGAAAAGCATTTTAATTTAAACAATATCTATCAGGGGACACTATGGAAAGATGTCCTACTTGATACAAGGGCAGCAGTCTCAGTCACTAACAAACAGTTACCTGTAAATCAGTTAAAAAAATCTTACATTCAAGGCTTTGATGGCAGCACTTGCATGGTCAGAAGCAGTAAAATATGTTTCACAGAAAATGGATCTTCAATATATGGTACATTTCTTATGAATTCCAGTTGCAAAAAGTACAGTTGTGTACTTACCATAAATGTAGATGTTCGAGTGTATTCACTGTTGCAGTCATTACAATTGGCTTATCCTGCTGGCAGGCTACCCACAGTCGGCCTGAATTCCAAAGTCCTGGTCCGGCGTCGGTTGCTGTCACCTCCTCCCTGATGTCAGTGCGCCAGGGGTATAAAGATGCAGCCGACGCCATTTTCTTAAGTTTTTCTTGCCCCAGATGTCAGGTGCCCCCAAAAGGGTAGGCTAATTTATGCCAATAAACATGCATGCAGTGAAGTAAAACTCTACCTTCATCTATAAGCAAATACACCACATAGGTTGTATACAATAGAGAGGTACAGATAAGGCCCAGCAAAGGAAAGGGGGATGGTGGGTGGGTAACCTGGACTGAAACAGTGAATACACTCTAACATCTACATTTATGGTAGGTACACAACTGTACACTATGTTCATCGTGTTTCACTGTTGCAGTCATTACAACTGGGTAGAATCCCAAAGCTAAGGTTGGGCGGCTGGGGCTAAATAGGATTAGGAGAGGTTATGAGGCCCTGCAGAACTGCAGTGGCAAAGCCTGCTCTAGATTTAGAGTAGAGAGGTAAGTGATAGTGCTTTGTAAAAGTATGCACTAAGTTGCAGCCTCTAAGATGTCATTGGTTGGTACTCCTCTGAGGAAGGCTGCTGAAGTGGCTGCTACTCTGGCTGAATGTGGCCTAATGCCCTTAGGCACTGATTTGCCATGCTGTGAATAGCAGAAACGAATGCAGTGGCCTATCTATTTTGAAATAGTCTGCTTTGAAACAGCCTTTCCTTGTGATCCTGCAGCATATGCCACTAGAAGCTGCTCAGTCTGTCTGAAAGCTTTGGTTCTGTCCAAGTAGAAGCGTAGCTGCCTGTGAATGTCCAAAGAATGCATAAGTCTCTCACCCTTATTCTGTGGGTTTGGATAAAAGGTAGGCAAATGAACTGTTTGATTCAGGGCCACACTGGACACTACCTTAGGCATAAATGTCGGGTTTGTCCTCAGAGAAACTAAAGAGTTCCACAGCCATGAGTGCCTGTAACTCTGAGACTCATCTTGCAGGGGTTATTGCTAGGAGCAGAGCTGTTTTCCAAGATAAGAATTTTATATCAGCTGTAGAAGCTAGCTCAAAAGGAGGTAGTGTGAGTTTTTCCAAGCCATAATTTAGGTCCCATGCAGGTATTGGCGCTCTCCTTGGAGGGCTTAAGTTTTTGGCCCCTCTGAGGTACTGCCTTAGTAATGGATGAGAAAATAGAGGTGGTTCTGTATTGTAGTGAGCTGAAATGGCAGAGGCATGAATCTTAATTGAGGAAAAGGATAGGCCTTTGTCCAGCTTCTCAGTTAAGTATTGTAAAATCTGAGGAATATTCGGTACAATCATGTCAATTCCTTGTGCCTGGTTCCAAGCACAGAATCTCTTCAACTTTTCTGCATAAGATTTTCTGGAGCTAGGCCTCCTGGCCTCCAAAATAACATCCATCACTGCTTTAGACAGAGGCATGTTTTGAATGGTTACATTATCTGCCATGCTGCCAGGTTTAAGGTCTTGAGATGGCTGTGCAGGATCGGACTGTTTTGTTGGGTCAATAAGTGAGGAATTTGAGGCAATGTCCAGGCTGGACATTGAGACAAGCTCTTTAGGATTGGGTACCAGTGTTGGCGGGGCCAGTCTGGGGCAATCAATATCACTTTTAGTTCCTCTTGTCTGACCTTTAGGAGTACCTTGGGGAGGAGAGGCAGTGGGGGAAAGGCATATACTGTTAAGTTTTTCCAGCTGAAAGGCAGAGCATCCACTTTCCATGCTAGCTTGTGATAAGTCCTTGTGCAGAAGTTCTGTACTTGGCAGTTGTGAGGCGAGGCAAATAGGTCGATGTCCGGGCACCCCAAGTTCCTTGTTATCATGCTGAAGACTTGTGGCTCCAATTTCCACTCGTGGGGATCCATTAGGTTTCTGCTTAGTTCATCTGCCAAGGAATTTATCCTTCCTGGCAGGTATTGTGCTTGCAAATGTACTTGATAAGTCAATGCTGTGTTCCACAAAGTCATGGCTAGTCTGCAGAGGGGGTAGGAATGTGTGCCTCCCTGACTGTTTACGTACCACATGATTGTAGTACTGTCCGTCTTTATCAATAGTTGCCCTGAATGAAGTAGATCCTTGAAGGCTGTCAGGGCATTTTGAACAGCTAGCATCTCTTTTTGATTGACATGTAGATGCTTTTGACTTGCGGACCATGTGCCCTGAATACATCTTCCTGCCATATGGGCCCCCCAAGCATAATCTGATACATCTGTTGTTAATGTCTGCCTGGCTGTGGGTAAAGTGAAAGGCTGTCCCTTGTTGTGGTGACAGGCTGCCCACCATCGCAACTCCTGTTGCAGACAGGGAATGAGGGTAATTATTGTTTCCAGGCTGTGGCAATGTTGAGCCCAAACACTTTTTAGATACCATTGTAGTTTCCTCATATGCAGTCTTGCATATGGAATTAGCAGAAAGCTGGGTGCCATGAAGCCCAAAGCCTGCAGAATTTTTCTTGCAGATAACTGGGTCTTTGTTGCCAACATTTTGAAATAAGTAGTCAGTTGTCTTTGTCTGGCTTGAGATAAGCCATCTGGGCAGTTGTATTTAAGCTTGCACCCAGGAATATTATCTCTTGTGAGGGTACTAGTTTTGATTTCTTTTCGTTTACTGTGTACCCTAGGCATGTTAGTAATCTTTTTACAAACCCCAGATGCTGCAGTAAAATGTCCTTGTTCTCTGCTTGAATAAGGCAATTGTCCAAGTAAGGATAAATTTGTATTCCTCTTTGTCTGAAAAATGCAATTACTGGTGCCAGGCATTTTGTGAAGACCCTGGGTGCAGTAGATAAGCCAAAGGGCAGTGCAGAGAATTGGTAGTGCATTGAGCCAGCTATAAATCTGAGGTATCTTCTGCATGAATGTCGGATTGGGACATGAAGGTATGCCTCTTTTAGGTCTAAAGTCACAAGCCATGCCTTCTTGCCCAGCATGGGCAGAAGCTGCTGCAGAGTCAACATTTTGAATTTCGGAATATCCAGAAATGTGTTTAGAATAGACAGGTCCAGTATTGGTCTCCATGCATTGTCCTTTCTGGGCACCAAGAAGAGTCTTGAGTAAAATCCTAGTCCCTGCTCTTGCCGTGGCACACGCTGAATGGCCCTCATGTCCATGAGGGCTGAAACCTGTTTTTGAGCCTCTGCCCATTGATTGTGTGGTAGGTCTGGCATTCCATTTGCCCTTGGCAAGGTGTGAAAATGGAACATGTAGCCTTGAAAAACTATATTCAGGACCCATTTGTCCTGGGTGATCCTGTGCCAATTTTGTGAAAAAAGTGCTAGTTTTCCCCCTAAAGGGGCTGCCAGAAGATAAGTGCTTGGTGCTGGCAGGGGAAAGTCATTGAGACTGTTTCCTGTATGGCTGTGATTTATCTTCTCTGCTTTTGGAGGTAGAAGCACCCCATTGTTTAGGCCTATATGAGCCCTGGGGCTGGGATCTGCCTCTGGGGCATCTGTATCTGCCGAAAGGACCAATTTTTTGCAGGCCAGTTCCTGTTAAATCCTTGACTGTTTGCATAGATTTAGCTTTGTCCTCCATTTTCTTCAGCACCTCGTCTGCTTTAACACTAAACAAGGTATCATGCTGTAATGGAGCATCTAATAATTTTGCTTTAACATGATCAGGCAGATTCTGTTCTTTTAACCAAGCATGCCTCCTAATGACAGAACCCGTAACAGCGGCCCTGCAGGAAGCCTCCAGAGAATCAAAACCGCATTGCAAAGTATGCTTTCCCACTTGTTCAGCTGCATGCGATAAATTCTGCATTTCTTTGTTTTCTGCATATTCAGAATTTGTCAACATTTTTTGTTTTAGTAGTGACACAAGATATTGTTGATATTTAAGCATATGAAACTGACAATGTAAGGCCTAACAGCCAAGGTAGCAGAAGTGTAAATCTTTTTCCCCATCTGTCCAGGGCCCTTGAATCCCTATCAGAGGGTACAGGGTTTTTTGCTGTGGACGCCTTGAACCCTTTGGGACCCTGAGATATAGTTTCTGGGTCCGCAGCAGGGTTTTTATAAAGAAATTTATGTGAATCAGGAACCCTGTAATATCTGTCTGGCTTAACAGGAGCTGGTGGTAGAGAGTCAGGAGTGAGACTGGACTCTATAAACACCATCTACAATGTCTAAAACAGGAGGACTAGCAAGGGGCCTGTGCTGAGGTAGTAAAAGAAAATCTCTTGAGCCTTTTCTTAGATTCAGAGTAATCTTGGCTCTCCCAATGAAAATGCTCCCTCATAGTATGGAGGGTCTCCCCAAAAGAATAATCTTCAGGAGGAGAGGCTGAAGGGATAGATTCCTCAGTATCAGAATCCTCATAAGGAGAAGGAGAATATCCCTGTTCAGAAGAGGAATCAGAGGAAATGGAAACCTGATCTGAAGAGTCATATTCTGTCTCTTGCCTGGGTCTCTTATCTGGAGGGGGATGGGAACCCCTGATCAAAGTAATTAGGTCTTTGGCCATTTTAAGCATCTGTTTTTTAGGCATGGAGGCCTGTCCAGGGGAATGTTGTACTTGTTTTTTGGTTTTTAGAGGTGCTTTAGTCTTTGCCTTTGAAGCTGAAGTCGTTTTTACATATAACTGTGTAGGCCTGAAAACACACTCAGAAGCCGATGCCTGCTCAGCGGCTCCGGACCGAGCTGAGGGAATAGTTTCAGAGGGTCCAATACCTTGAGTTTCCAGCGGCCCAGTCAGCTCCACGTGGGAGTCGGAAGCGGCCTGTGGCTCTGAGGTAGTGGGCGTCAGGGGCTGCAAAAGAGCCTCACTGAGAACCGGCGACTGGCCTAGCCGAAGCCTTGTCATCGGTTTTGGACCACGGATGTCTGTCCTTTTCTATGTCTTTGCGTTTTTTATAAATTCCGGTAGTCGGCTGTTCCGATGGCATTATATAATTAAATCTTCTGCCGAAATAATGAAATGCAAAATCGTACCGATACTTAATAGTGCGTTGGTTAAATCTAGCACAAAACCGACAACTAGCAATGTCATAAGCAGGGCCTAGGCAAGGAATACAGTAAGAATGAAAATCCTTATGAGGTGTATTTGCTTCCCAGAAGAAATGCAATTATTAACTTTTTCTGACATCGGTCTGGAGCAAGAAAAAGTTTCCCCAACGAGGTACTTAGCTTTAATGAAGACTTCGGATTTGAAATTTGAACTTGAAAATCTCAGGAGTTGGCCGACCGGCACTTGCGAACTGCTTTTGCTTCGGGCACCGCACGGCAAGAAAGACTGAAGAAAATTGCATTGGCTGCATCTTTATACCCCTGGCACACTGACGTCAGGGAGGAGGAGGCGTCAGCAACCGACGCCGGACGAGGACTTTGGAATTCAGACTGACTGCGGGTAGCCTGCCAGCAGGATAACCCAACTGTAATGACTGCAACAGTGAAACACGATGAACATCAACAATACTTCGGGTTGATATTTTCGGCAAACTGGGAATAGTAATTGATTTCAATAACAAGGTTTTATGGTCAGCCACAGCGGAAGACAGTTAAAATATAGCTCAGCAATTTCCTTGCTTTGTAATTGCTGTAAGTAACTATAAAAAAAGACATTACCAAGAGACATTCACAACTGCAGGATTAATGGGAGCAAATCACAATTTCAGCCCTTATGGGCTACATCAAGGACAGACTGTCACATTAGCAGGACCAATGAGTGTAGGTAATCCTTTGGATTACATTCCTCCTTTTCAGAAGCAATATCCAATCCACAAAGAGGCGAGAGAGGATATAAAGAGGTGTACCGAAAGTACAGTTGTGTACCTACCATAAATGTAGATGTTTGAGTGTATTCACTGTTGCAGTCATTACAATAGGGTTATCCTGCTGGCAGGCTACACGCAGTCAGCACGAGTTCCAAAGTCTGGGTCCGGTGTCGGTTGCTGTCGCCGCCTCCCTGACGTCAGTGCACCAGGGGTATAAAAGATGCAGCCGACGCCATTTTCTTTAGTTTTTCTTGCCCCAGATGTCAGGTGCCCCTAAAAAGGTAGGCTAAATTATTCCGATAAGCATGTATACACAAATAACAACTTTTAATTCATCTACAAGCAAATACACCACACAGGTAGTATAGATAAGTCCCAGAAAGGAAAAGGGGGATGGTGGGTGGGTAACCTGGACTGCAACAGTGAATACACTCGAACATCTACATTTATGGTAGGCACACAACTGTACTATGTTCATCATGTTTCACTGTTGCAGTCATTACAATTGGGTTGAATCCCAAAGCTAAGGTTGGGAGGGTGGCTAAAGAGGATTAGGAGAGGCTATCAGGCCCTGCAGAACTGCAGTGGCAAAGCCTGCCCTGGATTTAGAGTAGAGAGGTAAGTGATGGTGCTTTGTAAAAGTATGCACTGAACTTCAAGTTGCAGCCTCTAAGATATCTTTGGTTGGTACTCCTCTGAGGAAGGCTGCTGAAGTGGCTGCTGCTCTGGTTGAATGTGGCCTAATGCCCCTTAGGCACTGATTTGCCATGCTGTGAATAGCAGAAACGAATGCAGTGGTCTATCCACTTTGAAATAGTCTGTTTTGAGATAGGCTTTCCTTATGATCCTGCAGCATATGCCACTAGAAGTTGTTCAGTCTTTCTGAAAGCTTTAGTTCTATCCAAGTAGAAGCATAGCTGCCTGTGAATGTCCAAAGAATGCAGAAGTCTCTCACCCTTATTCTGTGGGTTTGGGTAAAAGGTACGCAAATTAATTGTTTGGTTAAGGGCCACACTGGACACTACCTTAGGCATAAATCTATGGTTTGTCCTTACAGAAACCCTGTCAGGATGGAAAATGATAAAAGGTTCCACAGCCATGAGTGCCTGTAACTCTGAGACTCATCTAGTGGAGGTTATTGCTAGGAGCAGAGCTGTTTTTCAGGATAAGAATTTTATATCAGCTGCAGAGGCTGGCTCAAACGGAGGCAGTGTGAGTTTTTCCAAGACATAGTTGAGGTCGCAAGCAGGTATTGGAGCTCTCCTTGGAGGTCTTATGTTTTTGGCTCCTCTGAGGTACTGCCTTAGCAATGGATGACAGAAAATAGGTGGTTCTGTATTGTAATGAGCTGAAATGGCAGAGGCATGAATTTTAACTGATGAAAAGGAAAGGCCTTTATCCAGCATCTCAGTTAAGTATTGCAAAATCTGAGGAATATTTGGAACAGTCGTGTCAATACCTAGTGCCTGGTTCCAAGCACAGAATCTCTTCCATTTTTCTGCATATGATTTTCTGGTGCTAGGTCTCCTGGCCTCTAAAATAACATCCATCACTGCTTTAGAGAGAGGTGTGTCTTGAATGGCTACATTATCCGCCATGCTGCCAGGTTTAAGGTCCTGATTTGACTGTGCAGTATCGGACCGTCTTGTTGGGTCAATAAGTGAGGAATTTGAGGTAATGTCCAAGCTGGGCATTGAGACAAGCTTTTTAGGATTGCGTACCAGTGCTGGCGGGGCCAGTCTGGGGCAATCAGTATAATTTTTGGTTTCTCTTGTCTAACCTTGAGGAGTACCTTGGGGAGGACAGGCAGAGGAGGAAAGGCATATTCTGTCAAGTTTTTCCAGCTGAAAGATAGAGCATCCACTTTCCATGCTTGCTTGTGATGAGTCCTTGTGCAGAATCTTTGTAATTGACAGTTGTGAGTAGAGGCAAATAGGTCTATGTCCGGGCATCCCCAGTTCCTTGTTATCATGCTGAAGACTTGTGGATCCAATTTCCACTTGTGGGGATCCATTAGGTTGCTGCTTAGTTCGTCTGCCAGAATATTTACCCTTCCTGGCAGGAATTGTGCTTGCAGATGTACTTGGTAAGTCAGTGCTATGTCCCACAAGTTCATGGCTTGTCTGCAGAGGGGGTAGGAATGCGTGCCCCCCTGCTTGTTTATGTACCACATACATGACTGTAGTATTGTCCGTATTTATCAGTAGTTGTCCTGGATGAAGTTGATCCTTGAAGGCTGTAAGGGCATTCTGAACAGCTAGCATCTCTTTTTGATTGATATGTAGATGCTTTTGACTTGCGGACCATGTACCCTTAATACATCTTCCTGTCATATGGGCCCCCCGGGCATAATCTGATGCATCTGTTGCCAATGTCTGCCTGGCTGTGGGTAAGGTGAATGGCTGTCCCGTGTTGAGGTGACAGGCTCTTGCCCACCATCGAAACTCCTGTTGCAGGCAGGGAATGAGAGTAATTATTGTTTCCAGGCTGTGCCAATCTTGAGTCCAAACACTTTTCAGATACCACTGAAGTTTCCTCATATGCAGTGTTGCATACGGAATTAGCAGTATGCAGCATGCCATGAAGCCCAAAGCCTGCAGAATTTTTCTTGCAGATAACTGGGTCTTTGTTGCCAACATTTTGAAATAAGTAGTCAGGTGTCTGTGTTTGTCTGGCGTGAGATAAGCCATCTGGGCAGTTGTATTTAAGCTTGCACCCAGGAATATCTCTTGAGAGGGTACGAGTTTTGATTTCTTTTCGTTTACTGTGTACCCTAGACCTGTTAGTAATCTTTTTACAAATGCCAGATGCTGTAGTAGGATGTCCTTGTTCTCTGCTTAAATAAGGCAGTCGTCCAAGTAAGGATATATTTGTATTCCTCTTTGTCTGCAAAATGCAATTACTGATGCCAGGCATTTTGTGAAGACCCTGGGCGCAGTAGATAAGCCAAAGGGCACTACAGAGAATTGGTAGTGCGTTGAGCCAGCTATAAATCTGAGGTACCTTCTGCATGACTGTCTGACTGAGACATGCAGGTATGCCTCTTTTAGGTCTAAAGTCACAAGCCAAACCTTCTTGCCCAGCATGGGCAGAAGCTGCTGCAGAGTTAACATTTTGAATTTTGGAATATCCAGGAATGTGTTTAGGATAGACAGGTCCAGTATTGGTCTCCAGGCTTTGTCTTTTCTGGGTACCAAGAATAGCCTTGAGTAAAATCCTTGTCCCTGCTCTTGCTGTGGTCCTTGCTGAATGGCTCTCATGTCCATGAGGGATGAAACTTGCTTTTGTGCCTCTGCCCATCGATTGCGTGGCAGGTCAGGCTTACCATTTGGCCTTGGCTGGTGTGAAAGTTGAACCTGTAGCCTTGAGATATGATATTTAAGGCCCATTTGTCCTGGGTGATCATGTTCCAATTTTGTGAAAAAAGTGCCAGTTTCCCCCCCAAAGGAGCTGCCAGAAGATAAGTGCTTGGTGCTGGCAGGGGAAAGTCATTGAGACTGTTTCCTTTATGGCTGTGACTTTTCCTCTCTGCTTTTGGAGGTAGAAGCACCCCATTGTTTAGGCCTGTATGAGCCTTGGGGCTGTGATCTGCCTCTGGGGCATCTGTATCTGCCTCTTTGTGGCCTGTCTGACACTGGAAATGATTATTTCTTTATAGGCCAGTTCCTGCTAAATCTGGGAGGCTGTACCTGTAAGAAATCCTTGACTGTTTGCATAGATTTAGCTTTGTCCTCCATTTTCTTCAACACCTCTTCTGCTTTAACACCAAACAAGGAATCATGTTGTAATGGAGCATCTAAAAGCTTTGCTTTAACATGATCAAGCAGATTCTGTTCTTTTAACCAAGCATGCCTCCTAATGACAGAACCTGTAACTGCGGCCCTACAGGAGGCCTCTAGAGAATCAAAACCACATTGCAAAGTATGCTTTCCCACTTGTTCAGCTGCATGCAATAAATCCTGCATTTATTTGTTTTCTGCACATTCTGAATTTGTCAATATTTTCTGTTTAAGCTGTGACATAAGATATTGCTGATATTTAAGCATATGAAACTGACAATTTAAAGCTCTTACAGCCAAGGTAGCAGAAGTATAAATCTTCTTCCCCCATCTGTCCAGGGCCCTTGAATCCCTATCAGAGGGGATAGGGTTTTTTGCAGTGGAAGCCTTGACCCCTTTGGGACCCTGAGAAATAGTTTCTGGGTCAGCAGCAGGGTTTTTGTAAAGAAATTTATGAGAATCAGGAATCCTGTAGTATCTGTCTGGCTTAACAGGAGATGGTGGTAAAGAGTCAGGAGACAGACCGCACTCTGAAAATACATCATCTACATTCTACAATGTCTAAAACAGGAGGAATAGCAAGGGGCCTGTGCTGAGGTAATAAAATGAAGTCTGAGCCTTTTCTTGGATTCTGAATAATCCTGGCTCTCCCAATGGAAATGCTCCCTCACAGTATGCAGGGTCTCACCAAAAGAATAATCCTCAGGAGGAGAGGCTGAAGGAATAGATTCTTCAGCATCAGAATCCTCATAGGGAGGAAGGGAATATTCCTGTTCAGAAGAGGAATCAAAAGAAATGGAAACCTGATCTGAAGATTCATAATCTATGTCTTGCCTAGGCCTCTTATCAGGAGGGGGGGTGGGAATCCCTGATCAAAGTAATTAGGTCTTCGGCCATTTTAAGCATCTGTTTTTTAGGCATGGAGGCCTGTTCAGGAGAATGCTGTACTTGTTTCTTTGTCTTTAGAGCTGTTTTAGTCTTTGTCTTTGAAGCTGAAGATGGCTTTACAATAACTGTAGGCCTGAAAACACCCTCAGAAGCCGATGCCTGCTCAGTGGCTCTGGACCCATCTGAGGGAATAGTTTCCGAGTGTCCAATACCTTGAGTTTCCAGTGGCCTAGTCGGCTCCATGTGGCAGTCGGAAGCAGCCTGTGGCTCTGATGTAGCGTGCGTCAGGAGCTGCAAAATCACCTCACTGAGAACCGGCGACAGGCCTAACGGAAGCCTCGTCGTCGGTTTTGGACCTCGGATGCCTGTCGTTTTCTTTTTCTTTGCGCTTTTTATAAACTCCGGTAGTCGGCTGATCCGACGGCATTATATAATTGAATCTTCTGCCAAAGTAATGAAATGCAAAATCGTACCGACGCTTAATAGTACGTTGGTTAAATCTAGCACAAAACCGACAACTAGCAATGTCATGGTCAGGGCCTAGGCAAGGAATACAGTAAGAATGAAAATCCTTATGAGGTATTTGCTTCCCACAAGAAATACAATTATTAACTTTTTCTGACATTGGTCTGGAGCAAGAAAAAAGTGTCCCCAACGGGGTACTTAGCTTTAATGAAGACTTCGGATCTGAAATTCGAATTTGAAAATCTCAGGAGTCGGCCGACCGGCACTTGCAAACTGCTTTTGCTTCGGGCACTGCGCAGCAGGAAAGACTGAAGAAAATGCCGTCGGCTGCATCTTTTATACCCCCTGGCGCACTGACGTCAGGGAGGAGGTGACAGCAACCGACGCCGGATCCAGACTTTGGTACTCGGGCCGATTGCGGGTAGTCTGCCAGCAGGATAACCCTATTGTAATGACTGCAACAGTGAAACACGAACATCAATGGGAACAGGTACATCATAAATAGAAAAGAGTACATATGCAAATAACCTACAAACATCAGGGTACACAGAAAAAGGAGGTAAGCAATAAACAGAAGGTAGGACAAACCCCTTACGTTACTGAAAAGGGTAATTACAAACACTAACAGTATAATAAAAATGTTAAATTATGACCAGTAGAATATAGGAATAATCCTCCCTATAACCCAGATCATGGCAGGCAATAGGGTTTAAAGCAATAAATTAACGGAACACGCTATCAGTTCGCAGCAAAGTACAGGGAACTTTTAAACTCTATGTAAATTAATTAAACAAAGGAGACAGAAAAAAACAAAAAAACTTCACTGGTTTAATAAGCCAGGACAGATTCAGAATAAACACAGAAATAACCCACAGACCTACAAGACACAGAGTAAAGTTAATACAGATACAGTGTAAACTTAATGCAGATACAGTAAATACATTTACAGTAATGCAAATGGTATATGCAAAATTAAACAATGCAATTAAATGTTGGCTATGTAAGTCCACATCTACGTCTGGAAATGGAGTAATATTGTAGGCAGTACCTATGACAAACCCTAAATGGCAAAAGGTTCTATCGTAACAATAGAGGGTCAACCCCCCCCCCCCACATTAAAAGTACAGTACATCTCCAAAGGCAGCTTACGCATACAGCAAACAGGATCAATACTAGTAAAAAAACAGTGAGTGTAATGTCATATTTTCACAAGAATGTCTTACATAAAATATAACAGCAAACAGTCTTACAAACAAACTAGTACAGCAAAAACATCATTATTCAGACTGATGTAACTGCCATCCTGGAAATAATGCACAGGAATACATACAGGTAGTAAAGTATAGAGTCATTAAAAACTTAGCCAAATAGCATTTTTCAGATAATAAAAATCCAAGAAAAAGCAGCACACCATGTTGGTAAATAAAAATCAGTGTAAGTTATTAACAATTAAACAGTATCAGTACAGTAACAGTCTTAGGAAAGTTTAAATTTGTTTCTATAACAGCAATCTATGGACAGGACAAGGCAATCTGAAAAAAAAATGTACACACAAAAGCGAATGCAAATAAAACAGTTTAAAAAAAATGGGGACAGACACTCAGATATAATAGATCATGAGAACAGGGACATCATAATCGGATACCTGATTTCAATACATTTTTGGACAGGCAAAATTTGTTTGCAAAGGCACGTAACAAGTTAAATTGTTGGGTTTTTAGTCACATTCCTTACAGAGGGAAAATGCCATTACATGCAGTCCCTGTAGAAGTTACACATACAAGTTTTATGTTTAAGGAATCTTATAAAAATAAGAGTTGTAAAAACAATCAGCCATAAAAAAATTTACAGTTGATGAAAATAGAAAAAGTGATACTCTTGTTTTCAATAAAATAAAAACAGTAAGGGAGTTAACACATAATACTTCTTTTAAGGAAGAGATGAAAGAGGAGAAATTCTGTTACATAAGGTATGCAGTTCCAATAATGAGAATTACTCACACATTACCAGAGGACATGGTAAAAAAAAACCCACCCGAAAAAGAGGGAGGCTCATGATAAAAAAATAGAAAGATTTTAAAACAGCTGGACATAGAAAATGGTGTTAGTTCAGGAACTGAATTTTTTTCACTGGTATGGTGCCACTAAGGCAATATGAAAGGTTACAAAGTTGATAGCAAATGCAACTTATGGAGCTATCTCAGATACAACAGAGGAGATGTATTAAAACTGTCAAACAAGTAACTGTTGTTAACAATGAAGAAAGGCTATTACATATAGAGGATCATATTTTCCTGTAAATTTTTTTTGCATTTTTTCCCTTGATAATTAAAAAAGGGGGAACTGATCGATATTGTAAATATTATTTTCCCAAAGCAATAATGATATTAAATGTATGCTGCAATGCAAACGAAATATGCTGGTTTCTAACACAAGGTTTTGCCTTGTAAAGCAACGGAAAACTTGACAAGATTTTGAAATAAATGCTTCTGCGTAACTGCAAGGCTGATAACTTGCTTAAGCAAGCATGAAAGCAGTTAAGAATAGATAAGTAATAACGGCTATGAGTCTGACACCTGTGAAAATAAAACATGCTTAGTTAGTTTAACTACTGGCGAAGTGGATTGTTCTCAGGATGGTGGGGTACTATAATTTCTGCATTAATTGCTCTTATCATCATTATAAGATTTGTGTTAATAAAAGTATTAATCAAGTTAACAGCCATTGGTAATGTAACACTGTATGAATGCAAGGGATTTGTATGTTGCAACAGACCAAGGGATTCAAAGTACTGAAGATCGTATTGTGTTGTAAATTGTCTTACAATTTTCTTGGTTTTAACTAAAAAGGGGGAATTGATAGAGACTGTATAAATTAAAATGCTTTCCCCAAAATTATACTGTGTGTGCAGTAAAAGAAAATATGGCTTGCTTTGCAAGAACAGTTAAGTGACCTTTTATTAAAAAGATTTCTTGTAGATGTTCTGCTAAGATATTAATAAGATATAACTGTGGGCTTACTGTAACCGGCATCCTGTTATAGAAAAAAGGAGGTTGACTTTCTGTGAGCTTTCAGATTCAGCAATAAATGAAATAAAAATTCAGACACTTAAAATGACACAAAGATGACGTGGAGAGACGTTTTGTGAAGTCTTCAGATACAGTTGTTGTTGTTTGTCTTTTCAGCTTTTCCCGGTTAGGGGTCGCCACAGCAGAACTCTGGTCAGCTAATGATTGGCAGTAGATTTTTTTATGGTGCCGAGTTGCCAGCCCAACGCCCAACCTTCAGCGAAGGCACGCACATTCATGCATGTCTTTCAGAGGCCACACGACCATGGGGAGGACATGCAGACTCCACACAGAAGGCATTCCAGCCGAGAATCGAACAGGAGAACATATTGCTGTGAGGCAACAATGCTACCGCTGTACCACTTGTGGCTAAGACTTCAGATACAGTAAGGAAGAAAATAACCAAAGAAGGACATATTTGTAATTTCAACAGAAACTGTCCACGCTAGAAATAACCATGGACTTTTTCATGACTCAAACAGAAACCGGGAGAACAAGTCACAAGAACATTAAAAATAACAGTTTGACATTTAAAAGAGTATATAAACTGGACAATATTCTTCACTCTTTAGTGATGTTTTTGGACTAAGTGTGCACCAGTCTTTACTCTGTGTCTAGCCATGTTATAATAAAATTGAAATAACTCTGACAGTATTAACTGTTTGGCAAGGATATGGACTAATACAAATAAATATTAATGGATACAGTAGTACGGTGTCAGCCTAACTCTCTGATAATAATATTTTACATGCTGTACTACAAAACAGTTTTATACAGTATGCAGCCAAACATACTTTAAATGTGAGATTTGGGGAGTTTTATTAGTGATGGCCATGTAGTAATACTAAAGAACACTTTTCCTTAACTGTAACAGGATAAGAAAGGCCAGAAAGAAGAAAGTTAAAATAATGTTATGATCTTGAGCTGCTGGGGGATGAAAAAGTGCTGTTGAAATAACTGTCAATTTTATGCAAAAATGAGAAAGAGGGAGTTAATGATGATGCTCTCTTGTACTTAAGTTAAAACTTGAATTGCTTTTTGCTGAGCAACTGCAAGGTTTTTCCTAGAAAAAGTTTTTTTCATATCTATAATTAAAAGAAAAAAATTCTTCAATTTTTATAGCGAAACCTAGCCATGCTAGAGTTTTCACTGTGGGATACCTTAAACCTTCTGTAATAGAGGCCTGTGGGATATATGCAATGACCCCTTAAGGACAAAGAGTTTCAGCTATGTGGCCTCTGAATGTTCATGATTTTTTGATTTTTAAGTCTTTGCGGACAGATTCAGGTTAACAAAGCCAAACACCACTAGTTGTGAGCATGCACATTTTGGCTTTCTTATGGCTTCATCAGCACAGCATAAGTGGACTGTTAGGATAAATAAACACAGGGTCTTTAAACCCAGCTGATGTCCACAACTGTTATGGTTCCTACAAAATCCCCCAGCTAACAACTAAACCAAAAAGTGAAAAGGTCACACACACAAACTGATTAGTAAAAACTACAAGAAAAACCTAGGCAAGCTAGAGTTTGCATTGGGTCATACCTTAAACCTCTTGTAATAAAGACCCATGGCATACATACAAATAATCCCTTAAGGAGTTAACTTTCAGAATCTTTTCATTCAAAGACTTAGAAACTTTTGCTGGAGGTTCCGAACTTGGAGCAAATGAAGGCGTAGGTTCTGGTGAGCATTTTCTAGAGTCTCACTTTTCAAGCTACTTAGTGGGATGAGCCCCAGAAGTTGCTGGTAAAGCAGAAGATTTAGAGGATAGCAATCCCCTAATAATGAGCTTATTCTTGTGGTCTATGATGGGCCTAGGGTTAAAACTCTTACAAATGTCACAGTTTGTGTCAAGGTGTGACGGGGCTTAAGCAATAGACACACTCAGAATATGCATCTGATAATGGAATTTTGTGGGCACAGGCCGAACATTTTTTTAATCCAGAGGGCTTCTCTGACATTTTAACTAAAGGTTTATCAATCGCAAGAAGGACACAGATACTATATATCAATAGCCAAAGAACCAAGAAGTGATAAAGTGTAAAGGCAAAGATTTTTTTAATCTAATAACTATAACTATTAAAACTGTATTTACTCAAGAGCTGAAACAGCGACCATGTCTACACTCTTAGGCACAAACACGATCTGAGGTATGCCAGGGACTAGGGCATTAAGGAAAAGGGAGGAACTTGGGAGCTTTCAGTGATCCATGAGCTAGTAGAAGCAGCCAAGTCTATTCCAAGGATAGGATCCGAACCAAAGTGTTGTGGAACAAAGGAAAATTGATATCACTGAACTGATGGTTCTTTTTTTGCATTTGCAAAGTTATTCACTGCTTATTTTATCCACCAGCACCAACAATTAGCTGCTAAGGATCAAATAGGTGCAAACGATTAACCATGAATATTCACAAAACTCTAGCATATGCAAAAATATTTAAAAATAAATTGCAAGTAGAAGAAAAAAATTATGGAACTGAAACACAAATATTTAGCTGCTCTCAAGGAGCAACAGGTACAAGCAATTACTTATGGGAATTCACAGAACTGTAATACATGCAATACAACATTAAAATTACAAGTAGTAGAAAAATAACTGATGGACTGTTAAAAATTACAAGTAGTAGAAAAAGAACTCCTGGGTTGTAAAACAAAGATTTGAAGGATTACAACAATAAAGCTTTTCTGTGAAGAGATATTTCTGGATCTAAAAGGGAAAAGGTCTTCATGCTCATGCACAGACTCAAGAGGTCAATCTTGTGCTTCAGAAGGTGAAACAAGCAACCTGAGTCTGTTATTACTGGGTGCAATCCTGAAAATCTTGTCAAAGTTCTGTGGAATCTGCAGAAAGGTTGCCAGATGGAATATAATAATCTTTACCAGAAAAACAGAAGAAACAGAAACTCAACACGATGCGGAGAGGTACATAGTTAGCACCAAAAAGGAAAATATGAAAAATAGCAGTATAAAGGAAGGTTTTGTGGGGGAAAAGGAAAATATGATTGTTCCAACGCACATAAACAATGAAAGTAATAATGCTGGAAATATTTCAAATTCTGAATGATCAAACCCTGCAACTGAAGTTTAGAAACTATGTTTAAAATGTGTACTTTTTCTGCTGCCTTGGTGCTTAACTTGAGACAAATCTTTTTAATTTGAGTTGCAACTGCACTTGATAAATTATTATGAATGCAAAGACTTTGACAATCATGATGATAGCTTGTCTTCCATTTCAGATATAACAGATAGGGAAATATATTTTAAATATAGTTTAGATATTAGAAGAAACTGGTCGTCTTTACACATGACAAATGTATAAGGTCTCAGCACTATAATGAAGACAGACTGTTATTAAAATTAAAGTTATGTACTCACCATAACTATGCATCTGTGTTGTCCATTTTCATTCTTCCTCAAATGCATCTGTTATGGATCTGACTCAGCCGCATACCACAGACTTACAGAGCCAACTCTCGAGCTCCTCCCTCTACCTATAATGCCCCAGCCAGCCTACAATACCTCAGAACGAGTTTGCTGCCTTATAGATCCTAAGATAGTTTAAGAAGAAGCAACAACAGTACACTAGGGCTGAAATCTGGAACTAAAAGATTCAAAATATCCATAAGATCACTCCTGAAGATGACAGGAAGGGGGAAGGAGTATGGAAAGTTCAGAAAGAATGGAAATGGACAAGATAAATGCACAGTAATGTTGAGTACATAACTTTAATATCTGAAGTTGTCCTTTTCATTCTTCTTCAATGTCTGAGACAGATTCCCCAGCTATGTGAATCTTGGGTGGCCCTCATGGAAGGATATTCTGGAGAACTGACAAACCAAAAGCAGCTCTGCTTCTAGAAGTCAAACTTAGTTTCTAATGAGTAATACAGGTATGAGCATTAGAGCAGGTAGCTGCTGGACAAATGTCATCAATGGAAGTTCTAGATCAGAAACCAGAAGTAGTAGCCATGGATCTAGTTGAATGAGCCATAGTAGGCTTAGACAGGGAAAAGGCCTTACTGAATATAAACAAAAGAAATGCAACCGGTAATCCATTTTGCCAGGGTAACTTTAGAAACTCGTGACCCCAGTCTGTTCAGTGAGAAAGAAACAAACTAGTCTGTTTTCCTGAAGTTCTTTGTCCTGTGTAGATAACATAGTTGTCTATGTACATCTAAAAGATGTAGCATGCACTTTTCCTTATCTGAAAACTTAGGGAAGAAAACAGGCAAATTAATTGTTTGATTTTTGATTCAAATGCTACCTTTGGAAAGAAGGACAGGTTGGTTTGTAAAGTTCTGTCTTTGTGAAAATAAGGGGATTTGGAATGACACAGCTTGGAGTTCTGAAACTCTCCTTGCAGATGTAATTGCTACTAGAAATGTTGTTTTTCAAGACAAAAATTTTAAATCAGTTTTGGCTGAAGGTTAAAAAGTTGTTAACTCCTGAAGCAAAACTGTCAAATCCTGAGGAGGAGATGGATCTTACACTGGAGGCCGGAGGAAGACGGTGCCCTTTATGAAACCCTTGCACAATTTGGAAGAAGCTAAAGAGGAAGCTTCTTCTCTTGAGTGAAAATGTGATATGGCTGCTCAATGTACTTAGACTGTGGAGAAACTAACACCTTCCTGAAAAAGGAAGGCTAAGAATTTTAGAACTGAAGAAACAAGAGCAGTAAAAGGGTCAATTTCCTTCTTAAGAGCCCAAATTTAATATTTTTTTCCATTTACTTTTGTTGATTTTCCTTGTAAAAGCTTTCCAGGAAGATAAAAGTGTATGTCAAACTGGGAAGGAAAGCCTGAGCTGTCTAGCGATTAATGTAATTGGAGAAACCATGCGGTTTGAGACCTGGAATATTGGGATGCTTCATCCCTGAGGAATGCAACAGGAGGTCTGGACTAGGGTCCAGTATCCATGGAGGATAACGAAGCTAAGACCAAAGGAAAGGGAACCACATTTGGCAAGCCCAGAAGGGAGCAATGAGGATAACTGCACTCTTCAACTAATGTGTTTTCGGTAAGAATTTTGGAATCAGATGTAATGAGGGCCAAATGTGGACTATAGCATCTCTCTGTGACTCCTCCTGAGGAGTGATTACAGCAAAACACTTGCTGCACTTGCTGTTGTGGGGAGATGCAAAGACACTGCAGCAAGGATAACCCCAATGATGGGAAATATTCTCTGCCACTGACTGATTGAGCTACCACTCATTAGGTAACAAAATGGACCTGCTGATTTTTTCCTCTAGTAAGCAGGATTTCCACGGAATGTACGTTGCCACAAGAAGGCAGCTAGAGGAGACTGCCCACTGACACATTCTTTATCTCTTGACAAAGGGGGTAGGATTGGGTTCCCCTTTGTTTGCTGATGTACTAGACCACATACATGTCAGTATGTATTGCAATAATTCTCAAAGGCCTGCAATGCTAATACAACTACTCTCATCTCTAGAATACTGATGTGCAAATTGGTCTCTTGGGGGGACCACATGCCTTGGATAGTCTGTCCCAAGAAATGCATCACCCCAACCCCAACTGTGATGTGTCCATAGTTACTGTGGCCACTGGGGAGGTAGAATAAATGGACAGCACAAGTAAATGTTGTCCAACTGAATCCATCAACAACAAAAAACAGAAGTTAAGTAGTCACCATAACAATCCATCTGAGTTGTCCATTGTGAAGGCTGCCAGCCTAGCTAGATAGAATTTTATAGATAATTCTGTCATCTGTAAATATTGATGTAAACCACAGGCTGCTTGTCTTAAATGGTAAAAATAGTGTTACACGTGGAACTGGAAAAAAATATAACAGTGCACTCTACTGACCAAGTAAAAGCATGTTGTGACCCTTTGATCTAAAGTCGGCTCCAGCCTGTCTAGATGAAGACATTCTTTCTATTGTTTTAACCAAGAGTTAAATTGCTAGATTTAAACATGCAAATGCATTTTATTGCTCTGCTTCCTGACCAGCTGCAAGATAACACAAGGAGATGTTAAGAATGTAAATGTAGTTTCTGTTAGCCTGGGAACCCAGGAAAGTGTGAAGAATTATGTAATGGGAACCAGGAATGTTGATTTTAAAAACAGAGAGAATCAGAGAGCTTTAAGCATTTTTGTCTTGACCATCCAACTCATCAGCACTCTACCTGTGTTCTATATGCAAGTTACCTTAGACTTGTGTTTTCTCTTAGAAATAGCTAGAAAATAGAAAGATTAAATTAAGTGTTCTTCTGTGATGTCAGAACTGTACTACTGAATTATTTTAAGTATTTCTCTGTGATCTCTGAACTCTTGACTAGCACTGTGTAGTAAGTAGTATTGTCTTGTGTTTTTATTATTAAATATTTTAAAACCTTTCAACTGTGGCTGTTTTGTGTAGAGATAATTTAAGCTCTTAAGAGTACTTGCATGCCTTTGGTAAAATTGTACGAAGCCAGTCTAATAGCTTTAGCCGTGGGCTATACTACCAATTGGACAATATTGCGCAGTAATAATTGGGCACCCTTTTAAGGGCCTTTGAGTAGCTGATAAATATTAGCTGGGTGGTGGTAGTGATTTCTACCATACAGTCTGGGTAAAAGGGGCACAGCTGGAGCACCTTGTCTATGTACATCCAAGGTGTGCAAGATCCTCTCACTAGAAGATTGTGGTGAGGGAAAGTGGGTAGGTTAATAGACTGAAGAAGTTACAACTCATTCATCATCTTACGCATGAAGGAGGGATTAGTGAGTAGGGGAAACTCTATCCTTGTGAAAAACAGTAAAAGGAGAGGAAGCCATAGGGGCCTGATGTTCTGAAACCTTTGAGGTTGAAGTGATAGCCAAAAGAAGCACTGTCTTTCAAGTGCCATGTTGAAGGGAAGACAAAAACTGCTGGTTCAATGGGAGGCAATCTAAGTTTTTCCAAAACAAAGTTTAAATCCCAAGGAGGAGGAACTGGTTTCTTTGGTGGCCTGATATGAACGACGACTTTCAAGAAAAGTTTGACTTCCAGCCTAGAAGCCAAAGGAGGGTTCACAGCAGACAAGTAGAAATGGCTGACAGATGAGCTTTTACTGAACAGTGGGATAACCCCAGTCTTCAGTAGTTCACACAGGTTAAAACAGAACCACTGGAATATCCAGAGATAGTGGTTGTATATCTTTGGAATGACACCAGATGGAAAAGCTCTTCCATTTGGAAATGAAGGATTTTCTAGTATTACATTTTCTGGCCTCCTGCAGAACTTGCAGCATGTCCTCAAAGAATGTGTCTGAAAGGGATCAAAACACTATCACCCATAATGTAATCTGAAGTGATGACATTTGTGGATGTATTAGAGATCCCATGTCCTGTGCGAGTAGATCCACCCTGTGATGTAACTTGTGATGACGGCTAAATGCAAAAGAAGGGGGAACCAATGCAGTACTGGCCAAAAGGAAGTCACCAGCACGATTTTTGGTTGGTCCTGTTGAATTTTCAACAGAACTTTCTGAAGGCGGGGATGGGGGGGTGCATACAGAAGCAGACCCTTCCAAGAGAAGGATAGGGCATCCGTCTTCCATGCCTGAGATCAGGAACTCTGGCACAAAACTTTGGAAGCGGTTTGTTCATAGGGGAGGCAAACAGATGTACTTGAGGAGTACCCCAACAGTGTATAATGTCCAGAAACACATCCCTGTGTAACATCCATTCATGGGATTGAGTCATGGACCTGCTCAATTTGCCTTCAGTAACATTCTGACTGGAAGGAATGTAAACTGCCAGAAGAATCAGTTGATATTGAGTTGCCAGCTTCCAAGCCTTCTGAGCCAACCTGCAAAGGAAATATGACTTGCCCCCCCCCTCCCCTGCTTGTTGACATACTAGAGAACTGTGGTGTTGTCTGTGAATCACTTTAAGGGGCCTGGTTGAAAAAGAGGATGAAAGGTTAGAAGTGTAAAAATGGGAGCTTTCATTTCTTTTACATTTATGTGTTTCTTCATTTGGGAAGGAGATCACACATCCTGAACTTTCCAAGAGGCAAATGTTACCCTCCATCACATGTCCGAGGTGTCTGTGAGCAACTCTTGAGATGGAGGGGGGGTTGTAGGGGAGGTCCTGGATTCAAGGACACCGGATGAATCCACCACTCTAATTCTTTTTTTCTAGCAGGGAAGGAGCGGGATCAAAAAATCTAGTGGATGAGCATGCTACATCCAAACTTACCTGAGATACCACTGGAGTTTCCTCATGTGAATTTTGCCTACACTCAACATGGGAATAGTGGATGCCATGAAGCCCAACAAACAGAGTAACTCCCTGGAAGTCAGGGACTGGAGTGGAATAATAGCTTGAAAGTAAGCGGTTAGAGAGAAGACCTTCTGAGGAGGTAAGGAAGCCAACATCTTGTCAGTTCTGAATTCTGCCTCCTAGTAAGACACGGTCCTGTGAAAGAATGAGAGGGGATTTTTGGATACTGATACTGAATCCTAGCCTTTCCAGAAGAGATGGTGTGAATTGAAGGTTTTGAAAAAGTAGGTCTGGAGAATGATCCTGGAGGAAAAGGTCATCCAGGTAAGGGAAGATATGAATACCCCTGCGTCTGCAATAAGCAATGACATTCTGTGAAGACCCTCAATGCCATAAATAGACCAAAAGGCAAGGAAGAAAATTGAAAATGTGAGGAAGCAATAGCAAAGTGCAGAAATTTCCTGAAAAGATGATGAATGGGGATGTGAAGATAGGCATCCTTGATATCCAGTGACACCATGAAGGCCTGTGGAAGAATGAGAAGAAGCGCAGTGTTTAAGGAAAGCACGGGAAACAGGGGTACCTTTAAGAAGATGTTTAGATGGGACAGATCTAGAATGCGTCTCCAAGGACCATCCTTTTTTGGGACTAGGAACATTCTTGAGTAGAAAGCCTTTCCTGTTTGGGAAGGTGAAACCTCTCGGTACCCTAAGAGAGCAAGGTGTGAATCACCTGAGGAAAGAAAGTCAACTGATCCTTTGGAGGTTGTGGAATACCCCTGAAGTTAACAGGAGTCTTCAGTCTTCAATACCATAAAGTATCCTCTGAGGATGACAGAAAGGACCCAAGAGTCTTGGGTGATCCATTTTCAAGCAGGGGGGACAAGGAAATGCATAAGAACAGAGGGGTCTGACAGCAAATAGGTTAGTAGTCACAGACTACCTTGTTTGCTCAGAAAGGGCCACTTCTGAGCAGCAGGAGTAGTAGAAGCAGACTTGGCAGAATAAGGCTTTCTGGCACCTCTTATACTTTTGGAATAAGGAGGTCTGGAGAGCTTCTTAACAAAAGTGGTTTTAGAAGGATAGTTCCTTGAAATGTTGGAACTGGTGACACAAACATATGTTTAAAGTCCTGGAGCTCCTTGCCCTTTTCTTGCAAGGACTTAAAAAGTTCTGCAGCTGCAGACCTAAACAAAGCCTTGGATCTGGTGGGCATTCATAACTTTAGCTTTGATGTCATCTGGCAGTGGCTGGAGTCTCAGCCAAGAGCATCTCTGAAAGACAGAGCCACATGCAGCCGCTCTGGCAGATGCTTCCACTGCATCATAGCTGCATTTAAATAGCATGATGCACCACTTGGGCAGAGGAACCTAAAATGGAAGTAATCTGGGATTTAGTGTTGAGTCTGGAAGCTCAGAAAGGAGGCCTAAAAAAATATTCAGCCGTATGGGTCTGGCAGTTTTTGGACCTAAAGGCCATTGTGGCCAAAGTATACACTTTTCCCTCCAATCTCTCCATAACTTTGCTCTCCTTGTCTGAAGATAGAAGGGAGGTAAGAAAGCAATAGCTTATAGGAGTTATCTGCAGCCACTGAAACTGTAGCTGGGTCTGCAGAAATAAAGAATTACAAACCTCTGGAACTTTACAAAACCTGTCTGCCCTTTTAGGGGCAGGAGTTGTGAATCTGGACACTTAGCAGAGGAGAAAGCATCCAAGAAAGCTGGAAGCACAGGAGGATCCGCAGATGGGGATGGACACTCCATCGGTAAAAGATCATATATTTTTTGTATGTCTGAGACCTGGGAGCAGTCTCACTTGAAAAATTCTCTCATCTTCACAACAGTCGTGTCAAAGGTGATATCTCTTCCAATGGAGTGTCAGTTCCATTTGTTTCCTCCTCTGGGGAAGCAAATTCTAGTGGAGAATACATCTGGGCAGAGTAAGCCAAAAATTCATCCTCAGAAGTAGCACCCCCATCAGAGGAATCCTCAATTGCGATCCTTTTTTGGGAGAAACTGGAGAAAGGGAAAGAGAAGGAAAAGGAAACTCCTGTGGATTGCCTAAGGGCCATGAAGGCATTAAACAGTCCTTGTGAAAAGGCTTGCTAATCAGCGTATTGCTCTTGAGAAGGACGGAAAGAATGCGTAGTTTTCTGCTGGTTCTTCACTGGTGCATCCATATAGTGGAAGGACAAGGGACTAGATGTCAGCCTGGATTCAATAATATTGCTAGGGATCTCCTCATGAACCAGAATTTGCATAATGCCTCAACAGTCTTCAGAGACAATGAGCCTGGGTTCCCCCCTACATCTGAAGCAGACGTCTGCATATCCCCTGTGGAAGTGCTAGCAGGATCCTTTGCGGCTTCCACAGTAGCACCAGAGGAAGAATCACCAGCTACCTCCAACCAGGTCTCCAGGCCAACATTGGCCTCTGGAGAAACATCTGAAATTGGAGGAACAGCAGAAACTTCAGGCCTAGATTTCTTGGCCTTCTTCAGAACAAGCTACCCTGAAGGACCCGATGCACTTTCCATAGTGTCCTGTGCTAAACACTTAAGATGCTGGTTCTCAAGATACAGATCAAGAGAAACAAGACAACTACGCAGGGTTTTTGAGACAAAAGCTTTAGAAACAGCACAGGAGCTATGGTCATGGTTAGGGCATAGGCAAAACAAAGACAAATCGTGGAAATCCTATGTGGAAAGTGATGCTTGCCCTTCCTACATGAAAAGTAATATCAGCAAACAGTAGCACAAAACAGTAAGAAAAAAAACCCAACTGGGTAACCATAGGGACCCTCGCCCTCCTCAAAATTTTTATCTTCGGTGATAGATTTAGGGGAATCCAAATGCTTCCTCTTGTATGTCCTCTTCTTAGGGACCTCCTTAGTGGGATATCCAGGGGAGGTATTAGAAGAAGTCGGAATACCCAGAAGGGAGCCCTGGGGTTTTGATACCAGCTGTCCAGGAGGACAGGTTAGTTGAGACACTTGGCACAGAAATGAGATCGATGTAGGTACAGGACCCAAGTGAATAGGCACAGTCTGGTTGCTGACAGGGGCTCTCTTCAAAATCCTAAAGACAGACTTTCCTGGGGAGGGACAGGAATCTGGATCCAAGAAAAGGGCTTTCTGATCCGTATCCGTGTGCTATCCATATCCTTATTTGGATAAGAGGAAGCTTCTTTGTTCACCAGTGGGAGTGGGGAGCACTGAGCAACCTATTTGTCCCTAGAGGAGTGGTTCCAGCCCAGCAACTTGTAGTTTATTGGCCATTTTGGGTCAATTCCTGGCTCTTTTCAACCCCCTGCTATAAAGCCCGTTTTTGCATGCTTTTTCGCTTGTTTTTCGCTTGTATACGACTCAGCACAGCTCCTCGTGGTGTCCTGCAGAGTTCTACAAGCAGCAGAGAGTGAAAGAGTGACTTTCCTTGATTTTAAGTATTTTTTCTGGCTTTCGTTTTAATTACTGTATCTCGACTGCATTTCGCCTAAAAAACAGCTCTGCATATTGTTTATACTGTACCTGTGTTGATTCTAAACTGTTTGCACTTTAAAAGTTATTTTTGTTTAATTTAACTGTTAGGCTAACACACTCAAGTGCGCTAGCCATTTTATAGCATTTACTGTTTGCTACTGTATCTTTTTCTACTGTCTCTGTATAAAAAAAAAAAAAAAATCCTTGTTTTCCCGCCTTACTGAACTAGAATAGTCCAGTCTTCAGATTTTGCTGATCTCTGGGCTTTGTCTTAGTTCCTGTGCTATCCATATCCTTATTTGGATAAGAGGAAGCTTCTTTGTTCACCAGTGGGAGTGGGGAGCACTGAGCAACCTATTTGTCCCTAGAGGAGTGGTTCCAGCCCAGCAACTTGTAGTTTATTGGCCATTTTGGGTCAATTCCTGGCTCTTTTCAACCCCCTGCTATAAAGCCCATTTTTGCGCGAAGTTGCTGCTCTACTTGCAATCTAAACAGCCTATTCTCTATCTGAAAAGCTCAGCACTTGCTCCTAAAGCATTTTTTATACAGGTAAAGCACTCAAACAAAAGAAAGTACTTCATTCACCTAAAGTCCCTTGAGTACCCAATTTCCCTATAGGTCCTTTCTGACTCAGTTACACAGCAATCTTTTTCACTATTCTAGCATGTAGAAGGGTCAGTTGCTGGCGTCCTCTCCTGTTCAGCTGGTGAATCTGGGAATCTTGAGGCAATGTTACAATTGCCTCATGTACACAGACAACCCTCTCCTCCTCCCAACAAATACAAATATATGTGAGAGATGCAACTATATAACCAAACTGGAGGCCGAGCTCTCTCAACTCAGTACTGGCAAGACCAGTCAGGAGGAGAAGGTAACCACGCACACCACAAACCCAGTCTCACATAGAACTATCACAACTGCAAACCAAACACATAAACACACAAAAACATACTTGGAGGCGCTGATTAAAAATCTACCAAAACAACTGAGGCCTCCAAAGCAGACACCCAAGCAACCGCCACCTCAAGACATAGCACATGCAACACATAGTTCACAAAGTCAGTGTGCTAAACAGTCACAGCCCTTAAGGCCAAACAACATGCCAGACACACTTGTAATAGGTGACTCCATAGTCAGACACACGGACGTCCCACTCACCAGACTGAACAAGGAAAAGGTCACAGTAAGCTGCCTGTCGGGTGCTAGAATCCGCCACATAACACAAGCACTTAGGTCACTCCACAGCAAGTACAAATATGACTCAGTCATTGTCCATGCCAGTGTGAACGACCTGAAACGTACCTCCCTGGACTACATGAAAAGAGAGACAGAGGAGCTCTCTGATTATGTAGCCCAGGCCGGTATGACCCTGTCCCTGAGCAGCATCTTACCCTCACCAAGAATGATGCCACGGTACAAAGACAAAATGGTCAGTTTTAACAATTGGCTTAATTACTGGTGTCATTCTAAGGGGATCCAATGTCTGTCTGCTTGGGATGACATGCTTGACAAGCCACGCTGCTTCGCAAGGGATGTCTTGCACCTGTCACCACTGGGCTTCCGGATATTGGCCAAGGCTCTTGCCACCCCCATAGTGCCTTTTTTAGGCAAGGCTCAAATGACAAACCTACCTCCCTGGAAAACACAAGTGGAAAAAAACTAAGGGTAATGCTGCTCAATGCCAGAAGTCTAAACCTCAAGATGCACGCTCTCGAAGCCCTCCTCAGTATGGAGAACAGCGATGTCTGTGCAGTGACTGAAACCTGGTTCAAGGCTCCTGAGAGCACCCCAGCACTATCAGGTTTTACCTCATATCATGCTTTCCGGCCCCAAAACTTGGACCGAACCACAAAAGGAGGGGGAGTATCCATATTCATCAAAGATACCCACACCTCCAGGTTAGTGGCAATGCACGAAGCATCGGAGACCATCCAGGTGCAACTAACCATAGACAAAACTGCCCTACAGTTTGTAGCATGCTACAGACCACCCTCTCAAACTCAGGAACCCCACACAGCCTTCCTGAAGACACTGGAGAGTATGAATGTCTCTCCAAATACCATCATATTGGGAGACTTCAACTACCCAAACATAGACTGGGAACATTACTCAAGCCCCAACACCCTAGCCCAAAGGTTCCTAGAATTCATAAACTCAAATGCGATGGAACAACTAGTCACCATTCCCACAAGAGGAGAAAATATACTAGACCTGATCATCACAAATATGGGGACAAAATGCTCCACACTGGAAGTATATGCCTCATTGGTGAGATCAGACAATAAATTAATCTCACTGGAAATCCACATCCCACCCCCACCCCCTGCACAAAAGACCACAGTGAAGAACTTCTCAAAAGCCAACTTCACACTTCTTAAGACTGAAGTGGTATCCTTCAAGGCCCCTGGGCCAGTGGAAACCACAACCCACACTGCTGAATCCTTTACAAATGCCTTCTACGGGCACCTTCAAGAATGCATGGATCATGCAATCCCAAATAAAACCAAGACCCATTCCCCCAAAGGCAGGCGCCCGGTCTGGTGGACCCCAGCCATAAACAAACTTTACAACAGGAGGAGGAAGCTACTACATGACAGAGCAAAATCCCTAAAAGGGAAGGCATCTTTGATCAGTACTAGCAAAAAACTACGATCACTCATAAAATCATCCAAGGCCAACTTTGAGAGAAAAATCACAAAAGACAATCACAAGGCCTTCTTTAGCTATGTTAGAAACCTGGGTGGAAACTCCCAGATATGCTCAGAGTTAGTCCAAAATGACACAAAATACACTGAACCCACAGACATTGCCAACATTCTGGCAGACAGGTTCAGTGCAAATTTCTCCTCCCCCTCCCCCCCAAAAGGAGAAATATCTATCCCAGCAGAGTGTAGCCTCCCTAACATCTCAGATGCCCATGTGAGAGCCGCCCTCTCTAAAGCTAAAAACATAGCATCAATGGGATCGGACGGTGTCCCAGGCTGTGTGCTACATGAACTCCAAGAGGAACTAAACCCACACATAAGGCTGCTGTTTAATCTTAGCCTTATTACAGGATACATACCCAAAGAGTGGCGTACGGCAACAGTGGTCCCACTCCACAAAGGCGGTGCTTCTACTGACCCTGGAAATTACCGCCTCATAAGCCTGACGAGCCTGGTCTGCAAAGCTATGGAGAGGATCATTATGGAACTCATAAACAAAGACATTGGAGACCTACAGACATTGGATCCTACCCAGTTTGGCTTTGTCAAGGGCAGATCCTGCCTTTTGAACTTGGTCGACTTTTTTGAAACAGTCACTAAGGCCATTGATGAGGGTAAGGCAGTTCACACAGCCTACCTTGACCTTGCAAAAGCCTTCGACACAATACCCCACTCGGGCATCATAGACAAACTCACAAGCTTAAATGTAAACCCATATGTCACAAGATGGGTTGCAAACTGGCTCAAGGACAGAACCCACAGGGTCAGAGTTGCTGGAGCCATGTCCGACTAAGCCGGTCACAAGTGGTGTCCAACAGGGCTCAGTCCTGGGACCCCTCTTGTTCGGCATTCATTTTTCCGAGGTGCAGGCAAACATAGGAGGATTGTGGCTGACAAAGTTCGCAGATAACTGCAAGCTGGGCGCCATAATTTATACTCCAGCGGACACAAGCATCCTACAGAGAGGCCTCATAAAAATGGATAATTGGTGCCAGAGCCATGGCCTTAAGCTGAACGACAAAAAATGTATAGTCATACCCTTTGGGAAAAACAAGGTACCCACAAATTACCACAAAAGTGGTAATCCATTAAGTATGGAAGAGGTAATCAGGGACCTAGGGACCCAGGTTGACAGTAACCTCTTATTTGACACTCACATTGCCAAAGTGGTTAGGAAGACCTTCTATATTGCCCACCTTATCATGAAGGGATTCACATCTAGATCAAGAGAGGTCATTGTGCCCCTGTACTCTTCTCTTATCAGGCCAATGATTGAGTACAATGCCCCATTTGGGATGTATCTTACCCGACACCTGCAGCAGTTGGAAAGACCCCAAAAGTTCCTCACCAAGAGGATAAAGGGTCTCAAACATATGTCATATGCTGCCCGGCTGAAGAAACTCCAGCTCTATTCAGTCACATACCGCCTACTCAGAGGTGATCTGTGCCTGACGTACAAGGCCATGTCCAATCCGGAATTAATGGACATGCTCCACCTCAGAAAATCCAAATCCATCAGAGCCACGAGAGCAAGAGACTTGAACCTCAACACAGAAATAAATAGGACGTGCTAGAGGGACAGATTCATTACCCAGAGGCTCCCTACACTCTGGAACAGAATCCCAGTCCATGTTAGGCAGAACCCCTCACTAACTCTATTCAAGAGAAATCTTGACGAGTGGATGGGAGATCGTAGGTTTACCCCGGGGGTCATCTCTGTGTCACTACTAGAGAGAGGCACAGTAAACTAAACCCTAAATGGGCGTAGTATTCTCATCCTAAGGGGTGGTGAAAGCCACACACACTCTGGCTAGACTTATAAATGCCCTAGGGCAGATAGCCTAGTACGACCCTATGAACCTATGATCCCATGTCCCTCCCTACTCTGAAGAATGCCCCCCCCAAGGCAGACGATGGAGACAAACTTACCACTGCTGAGGCTTCGAGGTGCAGAGATGGCTCTGAAGCTCTCAGAGTCAAGTGAAACATCTCAGACCTGACAAGGCAGAATCAGATCTGAGAGCTCTCTGGATCTGAATGTACTGAAGAGCTCAGAGCAAACCTCGGACCTGAGGGTACAACGATTCTTGGATCTAAAGTAGATGGGCCTGGACGACTCAGATCCAAGGACTCTGAGATCATGAAAGTAGTCAGAGGAGGAAAATTTAGAAGTGGCATTGTGGCTGTATGAGCTTCCTGACCAGATGTGGTAGGAGTCAAGGTAAAAGTAAGCTGAATCTGCGTCGAGAGGATCTGTCTCTACCCTCCCCAAATCCACTACAGTCACTCTTCTAGACAAGCGAGAGGAATGCATTGAAGGTGATACTGGTCTGTCCATAAATGGAGAAGGTACTCTTGATGGGACTGGGTCCACCGACGGGGAGTACCTTGTTCTAGGAAAAGGAATAGCATCTAAAATTTGTCTGACCCGGAGCCTTCGGATCCCAGGAATCCTTAACATTTGGAAACTTTGGATCTGAAAAAACAGTGGGATCCGATGGTAAATTTTTAGCCTCTCTGATCTGAGGAAGTCGTCGGATCTCAGAGTTTTGTTTTCTTCTTCTTTAATGGTTACAGTGATACTGTAGGATCCAAAGAAATTATTTTTAAAGATTTCTCCGAGATCTTGGAGGAAAGCTGTTTAAGAGCTCAGAGAAGTGTGAGATACTTCTTTCTAGATATGCCTCCAGAAATAGCTTCACCAAAGGAGGAGGGCAATAGCCCCTTCAAAATAAGTTTGCTTTTGTGTTCAACCAACGACCTCAGCTGAATGTATGACATACAGCACAACTCTCCTGTAGTTAAAGTGGACCAAGGCATGACACACACAGTGCATGCGAGTCAGAAAGGGGAATTTTCTGATCACACTTCCCACATTTTTTAAAATCCACTGGGGTTTCCTCCTTTTCTGCCATAGTAGCAAAAACAGCAAGACAGAAAAGTAATAATTAACAGATGACAAGTATACTATTAGAAGCACAGAAAAGATTTTTTTTTCTTTTTTAAGAAAAAGGGAAAGAAAAGGGAATTAAACTACCTACAAAGGTAGTACAAGAAGGTAAAGAAATAGGGATACTAACAGTATCAAGCATACACTAGCACTAAAGAAGAAAAAAGATGACAAGATTATATATATATATATATATATATATATATATATATATATATATATATATATATATATATATATATGGGAACACTTCACAATCGAATTACTGAAATCTCGAATTTCGTATGGTCGAGACCATATGATCGAGATTTCAGTAAATCGAATATGTGTAGTGTTTAAAAATAAAAGTTTACTTACCTTAATACATTGCGTACACACAGAGGCAAGGATTCTTGTACGCTCTGTGTGTACGTAATGTTTTATTTTTTTTGTGGTGTTGACAGGAAATGAGAAATCTCCCGTTTTGCGCTTCCGCATACAGCGCAAGACGGGAGATTTCTCATTTCCCCACTGTAGCGCGATCTTGGAGTTGGTGGTATATTTAAGTAGGGGGGATGTGCAGGGGGGCAAAGCCTCCCTGCAAAAGCGAAGTTTGTCTTTTTTTTTTTTTTTGGTTTCATTTCAGAAGTTCGAGTTTACAAAACTCGATGTTTTGGTTTCGGTTATTTGCAGTTCGAGATTTTGTAAATTCGAGCTTCTGAAGTGAATCCATATATACATAGGTAAGTTGTGGTGACTATTTTTGGCTTGGTGCAGAAGAGGAGGGAACCAATGCTGTCTCCATAAAAGGGTGGTGATTCTCTATTACTTGTATATTTAAATGTGGAATTGTTGTTTGGAACTTTAACTCTGACGAAGGTATGAAGTTTCTGAAAATGGTCTGTTCCTTAATCAAATAATATTAAATAAATAGTTTTGCTGATTTGAAGTGCTGGCTGCTGCTGTTTGGATTCATCATTATGCCTTTGCACTTGGCTGTACCTGCACTGACTTTTGTATTCTGTGACTGATTTATACTGTGCTGGTGGCTCAGAAAACAGGATTTGTATCCTATTTATCAGGCTTTCTTCATTGATTTTTGTTTGGAGACATCGCTCCAACATTGGATTTGTTTTTTACCATCCTGGCTTTTTGTTTATAACCTTTTAAGATTTGTTGGCTTCCAGGAATCCTCCATTCTCCAGGTGATATAGACTTGCTTATTTTGTGCATTTTGGTTCTGTGGATATGATGAATTGCTGGATGAACATTTAATAGGAGAACATTTTCTTAAGAACATCGTTTAAGGGACATCCGTTTGTGAATGCATCTGTTTTCAGACCCCCCTCCTCTTTTTGTCTCTCAAAGTAGTGCCTTCCTCTGAACTTGTGCTATAGAGATTGCTGCTTTGTGTTTCTACATACATTTTGGGGGCCTACTGCACATTATTTTATATCAGCTGGCTGGAATTATTCTGTGAATCATCCCATTATGGATTTTTTGGGTTTAAGCGGTCTGGCTGCTGATAAAGATGGCATAAAAAAAAAAGAAACAAGCAAGGACTTATCCGTTTAAAAATGTATTAATACAAAACAGTAAAACGCAAAGCTTTCAAGTCAGAACTCATAGGTTCACAGGTGTGTACTAGGCTAACGGCCCTGAAGCCTATATAAGCCAAGCCCAAGAAGATTCCCAGGCATCATGCTGCCCAAAGTTAGTTCCCCGTGCCCCTGTCAAGCAAGGCCACTGAACTGATCCCTGGGGTGAATTTTCTATTGCCCATCCACTCGTCAAGATTTCTCTTAAAGAGGGTCAGTGAAGTGCTCTGCTTGATGTGAATGGGAAGTTTGTTCAGGAGTATGCGAAGTCTCTGGGTTAGGAACATGTCCTTCCAGCATGTTCTGTTTATTGTGGTAATGAGGTTTAGGCCCCTGGAGCATGTGACACGGAGGGATTGGGATTTCTTTAGGTGTAGCATATCTAGCAGCTTAAAAATTCTATTCACATCTAATTAATATACATAGAAAAGCCAGCCCACTCAATTAACTACAAATTAAACAATCAATTAGAAACAATTCAAAATGACTGTCAAACATATCATAAAAATTCTCTTTCATACTTTAAAATTGGTTTTACACCAGTTTTAACATTAAGTTCAAGTGACTTGTCTGCTCTAAAATAATTTATCCATATATATTCAGCTACTTCACTTTTCGTAACAATATTTCCCTCTCTTAGATTAACCTTTACTTTCTGTAACACACTAAAATTAAAAACATTATCTTTCCCCATAAGAAGCTTAATATGCTTGCTTACGGCATTACTATCAATTTTGCTTCAAATTTCAGAAAGGTGTGATCTTATTCTTTCCCTTACCTTTTGGCTTGTCTTACCTATATAGAATTGCTCATATTTAACACAATTATCCATATATACTAAATTATCAGTACAACTGGCAAAGGCAGTAAAATAAAACAATTGATTAGTAATAGGGTGTATAAATGTTGGCTCACTATTAATGGAAGTACAACAGGAACAATTATGACCAGGAACAGTACCCTTAGTATTAGATTTAAATATGAATGTACTGTTAAGGGACAAGTCCTTGTAAAATAGTTGCCGTTTTAAATTCCTTTCTCTATTAAAGGCAAAGTATAATTTATCCCCAACTATTTCCTTTATATCAGAATTAGATTGCAAAATTATCCAGTTCTTATAGAGAACTCCGAAAATATCATTGTAGCTTCCAATACAGGTACGACCACGACTACAGGGACAGAGCGCAACTCAGAAGAGAAATCAAGAAAAAGAACAATTAAAAGAACCTTTGCAGATGGAGATGGGACAGCAATCAATGGTAAAGGTAGGACCAGGGACCAGGAGCAAAACTCTAGTAAAATAACGGCTGCTTTGACTGTGCATAATCTCTCTGAGTGTAAGCTTTCTATGAATGAACGAAGACTGCTAGATAAAGGACTTACTTTTATACCATCACTGCAAGGTAATATTAGTGATGCTCTAACTGAATTGAGGCTATTCTAACGTAATAATCAACTTAAAATGTATAAAAATCAAAAAGGTGCTGTTGATCAGCTTAGAAAGAAGAGTGTTTTTGTTCCCCTAAGTACACCAGTGGTTAAAGCATTTTATGAAATATGTGAGCTGGAATTTTAAAAGATTTTCTTTGAAAAATCATGTGATTGATATTAAAACCTTACCTCTGAAGAAATGCAAGCTTTGCGTAATCTTTACAGTAACACCAATATTATTATTAAACTTGCTGACAAAGGTGGTAAAACTGTGATTATGGACAAAGAGCAATATTTGTCTTGGATGTACAAATTATTATCTGATTCTACTACTTTCAAAAAGATAGGGTTGAAGTTAATAATCTTATTTTTAATGTTAAAAGTGCTTTGTATGAATTGCTTATGGAAGGTTCAATTAATCCTGAAACTTATAATTTTCTTTATTTGGCTGAACCTGTCATTCCTGTTATTTATGGATTACACTAGGTGGGTTGCAAACTGGCTCACAGATAGAACCCACAGTGTGAAAGTAGCTGACTCCAAGTCAGAGTGCCGACCAGTCACGAGGGGAGTCCCACAGGGTTCGGTCCTGGGTCCTCTCCTGTTTGGTATCTACTTCTCTGAAGTCCAGGCCAACACGAAGGGATTCTGGCTGACAGTTTGCAGACGACTGCAAGTTGGGAGCTATTATTAACTCCCCAAGTGATGTTGACATCCTACAGAAAGGCCTCCCTGAGATCAACGACTGGTGTCAGAACCATGGCCTTAAGCTCAATGTCAAAAATGTGTTGTCATCCCCTTTGGGAAAAATCCGGTTCCCATGAATTACCACATCAATGGTAGTCCACTGAACACAGAAGGCATTATAAGAGATCTGGGAACACAGGTTGACAGCAACCTCTCTTTTAACCACTACATTGTCACTGTAGTCAGAAAGTCCTTTTATGTGGCACATCTCATTACTAAGGGTTTTGCATCCAGGAAGAAAGAGGTCAATGTCTCCATCTACTCTTCCCTCATTATGCCAATCATAGAGTACAATGCCCCATTTGGCATGTACCTCATTAGACACCTGCAACAACTGGAGAGGTCGCAAAAGTACCTCACAAAGATGATCCTAGACCTTAAACAGTTGTCCTGTATGGAAAGACTCAAACTCCCATCGATTCTTTGTCGCATATTGCCTACTTAGAGGTGATCTCTGCTCGACTTACAAAGCCATGCCTGAACCAGCTCTGTTAGAAATGCTACATCTAAAGAAATCCAAATCCCTCTGCAGCACACGCTCCAGAGACCTTACCTCATTATCACAATCAACAGAATTCTCATGCTGGAGGGACAGGTTCATAACTCAGAGACTGCCCATGCTATGGAAAAGACTTCTCATACAAGTCAAACAGAGCACCTCACTGGCTCTCTTCAGAGAAATCTTGATCAGTGGATGGGAAACAGAAAATTCACCTTGGGGATCACTCCAGTGGCTCTACTCGACAGAAGCACTGGGAACTAATGGGTGGCACGATGCCAGGGTAATCCTATGGGCTAGGCTTGTAAAGGCTCCAGGGCCATTAGCCTAGTATGCACCTATGAAATTTGGGAATAGGGAAAACAAAAATATATTTGAATTCCTGCAAGGGCTTACCCTTTTCCTGCAGAGACTTAAAAAGCTCAACAGCAGCAAAACCAAAGAGATTTTTATTGTCAAGAGGAGCCTTAATATCATCAGGTGAAGGTTGGAGTTGAAGCCAAGAATAATGTCTTCACACAGAACCAAAGGCAGCAGCTCTAGAAAAAGTGCCAGCTGCATCATAATTACATTTACTAGAATGATGGGCCACTTGAGAAGAGCAGCCCAACAAAGAGAGGGCCAAAATCTTCTCCTCAGAATCAAAAAGGTCAGAAACAGCTCCTCTCTGTCAGGCTTATCAGGTTAAGACGTACTTGGCCGTACGTGTCTGACAGTTAGTAGCACGAAAGGCCAGGGTAGCAGCAGTGTACACCTTTTTCTGCCCAGTCATTCCATGGCCCTAATGTCATTGCCAGAAGGAAGTAATTTAGTAGAAGGTAATAGTTTGGAAGGTTTGCAAAAAAAGATGGACACAAAAGAGAGGTCAGCAGAAGGACATTTGTGAAGAAACTTACAATCATCAGGTACCTTATAAAACCTATCAGGGTTTTTAGAGGCTGGATGCTAGTAATCAGGAGCCTGAGAAGCTGCTGAAAATGTGTCGAACAGGGCTGCTAGGAAAGGAGGGACAGCAGAGGGTGCAGAAAACTTCATCTGGAGGAGTTCATAATACCTCTTCTGGATGTCGGAAACCTGAGCACAGTTCCATTTAAAAAATTCCATCTTATGAGAGACAGTATCCCTAAAGGAAAGTTCTTTAAAGGAAGAAGCTGGACTAATGGAGTACTCCTCCTCAGAACCATAGTCCAATGGAGAAGGAATCAGACGGCAATAAGCTAAAGACTCTTCTCCAGAGTCCAAGTCCTCATCAGAAGAATCCTAATCCCTAGGTCTCTTAAGAAGAGTTGATGCCCAAGAGGGTGCAGGAACAGAAACTCCCTTCGAGGGCTTCAAGGACATAACTGCATTAAACAACCCCTGTGTAAAATCTTTCCATTCATGCTGGGGATCCTTAGGAGCAGAGGAAATATGTTTTATTTTCTGCTTCTTTTTCAAAGGGACGACAGCCCTAAGGATCTTAGGAAGTGTGGACCCTTGCTGACAATCAACATAGTGAGAATCTCCTCCTGAACAAGAATCTGTGGAACACCCCTCGGTCCCTTGGATATGATCAGTTGAGGTTCCCTCTCAAAATCTGTAACAAAACACCTGCAGAGTCTCCGAGGAAATGCAAGAAGATGGGTCCATGATGGTCTCCGAAATCATCACAGAAGAGGCAGAACAATTCTCTGGGCTTCCAAAAGCTTCAACAGAGAGGTCTAGGGGAGGCAGTACAGCAGATGAATCTGACCAAACTTTTTGAGTCATATTCTTGACAGATGGCTGACCCTCGGGATGGGATAATTCTGCCAGAGGACCCTGTGCCAGCAAATTAAGATGCCGATTCTCTATGGAGATAGACAAGGAGGAGAAATGACTACAAAGAGTCTTAGGGACAAATACTTGACAAATCAGACACTATAAATGATTGAGGGAGGCACACAAGCAAAAAGTACAGTTGCCTACACTTACCATAAATGTAGATGTTGAGTGTATTCACTGTTGCAGTCATCACACTTGGGTTATCTGCCTGCAGGTAGCCTTCAGTCAGCCCGAATACCAGAGTCTTAGTATTTCTGCATCGGATGCTGTCGCTTCTTCCATGACGTCAGGGGTATAAAACAGGCAGCAGATGCCATTACATCAGTTTTTCTTGCCAAAAATGTCAGGAGCCCCCAAATAGGAAGCTAGTATATGGTGGGGAACATCACCAGTAAAAAGTAAATACCAATGCCATTAGGAATGGACATAGAGAGGAGAGGTAGAAAGACAGAGAAAGCCAGGGGGCTGGACTGAGGGAAACCAGGACCGCAACAGTGAATACACTCGAACATCTACATTTATGTTAAGTGTACACAACTGTACTATGTTCTTCGTGTTTCACTGTTGCAGTCATCACACTTGGGTTGATTCCCAAGGCTGAGGAAGCGTGGAGGCAGTCAAGAAGTGTTAGGGCTGGCTAGTAGGCCTTGCAAGACTGCTGTAGCAAATCCAGCCCTGGATTTAGAAAAGATAGGTAAGTGGTAATGCTTGGTGAATGTGTGTACAAAACTCCAGGTTGCAGCTTCCAGAATGTCCCTGGTAGGGACTCCCCTGAGAAATGCTGTAGAGGTGGAAGTAGCCCTAGTGGAATGTGGTCTGATCCCCTGTGGGGTAGGTTTTCCATGGTGCTTGTAGCAGAAATGGATGCAGTATGCTATCCATTTAGAAATGGTTTGTTTTGAAATGGCCTTACCCTCTGCCCCTGTAGCAAAGCTGACTAGCAGCTGGTCAGATTTTCTGAAAGGCTTAGTCCTGTCAAGATAGAACCTGAGCTGTCTGTGCACATCCAAGGGGTGCAGGATCCTTTCCCCTTTATTCTGAGGGTTAGGGAAGAAGGTTGGCAAATGGATGGATTGGTTTAGAGCCACACTGAACACCACCTTAGGCATAAAGGATGGGTTAGTCCTGAGGGAAACCCTGTCAGCATGGAAAATAATGAAGGGTTCCACAGCCATTACTTCCTGTACCTCAGACACTCTTCTTGTTGAAGTTATGGCTAAAGGTAAGGCTGTTTTCCAAGAGGGGAATTTTAACTCTGCTGAGGCAGCAGGTTCAAAAGGGGGAAGCGTGAACTTATCCAGTACAAAGTTAAGGTCCCAGGCAGGGGTGGGTGCTCTCCTAGGGGGCCTAAAGTTGTTAGCCTCTCTCAGGAACTGTTTGATGAGAGGGTGAGAAAAAAAGAGGTGGCTCAGTATTATAATGAGCTGAGACGGCAGAGGCATAAATCTTAATGGAGGAGAAGGACAGGCCTCTGTGGAGCTCTGCTAGGTAATCCAGGATAAGAGGTAAGGAGGCACTGCTGTGTCCTTCCCTTGAGACTGATTCCAAGAACAAAATCTTTTCCACTTTTCGGCATAGGATTTCTTAGTACTAGGCCTTCTGGCTTCAATAATGACATCCAGCACCTGTTTGCTGAGGGTTGCTGGTGGGGTATTCAAGGGATAAGCCAGACTGCAAGGTTTAGGGTTTGCAATTGTGGATGCAAAATCTGTCCCTCCTGCTGAGACAACAGGGTAGGAGTCTGGTGAAGGTGCTAGGGTGGCACTGTTGTCAGGCTGCGTAACAGTGGGTACCAGTGCTGGTGTGGCCAGTATAAAGCAATAAGAATTGCCCTTGGCTTATCCTGTTTTATCTTTAGTAGTATTCGAGAGAAGAGGCAGAGGGGGAAAGGCATAAATTGAGAAGTTTGCCCATTGAAAGGATAGGGCATCCACCTTCCAGGCCCTGCTGTGAGGGTTCCTGGTGCAGTATTCGCTCAACTGTTGGTTCACGGGGGAGGCAAAGAGGTCCACCTCTGATGTCCCCCACCTATGAATCAAAAGGTTGAAAGTGTTGGGCTCCAATTTCCACTCATGTGGGTCTAGGAGATTTCTGCTTAAGTCGTCTGCCAGTGAATTTTGTTTGAATGGCAGGTATTGAGCTTGTAGATGCACTTGGTTGCTCAAGGCTGTGTTCCACAGGGCCATGGCTAACCTGCAAAATGGGTAAGAATGGGTTCCCCCCTGCTTGTTTATGTACCACATACCTGTGGTGTTGTCTGTTTTTATAAGCAGTTGTCCTGGAAGGATTACGTATTTGAAGGCTGTCAGAGCATTCTGTACAGCTACCATCTCTTTTTGATTGATATGCAGGAGAATCTGCCCTGGGCTCCAGTGGCCCTGAATGCATTTGCCTGCCATGTGAGCCCCCCCCATGCATAGTCTCATGTGTCTGTTGTCAGGGTTTGGGCGGCGAGGGCTTGAGTGAAAAGCAGTCCCTTGTTGTGGTTGCATGCTTCTGCCCACCAAAGGAACTCTGCCCTTAGACAAGGTATGATAGGAATGACTCTTTCCAGGTCCTGAGAATGTTGGCACCAAAGACTTAAGTACCATTGAAGTTTCCTCATATGCAGTCTTGCATATGGAATTAGCAGAATATATGAGGCCATGAACTCTAGGGCTTGCAGTATTTTTCTTGCAGATAGCTGGGTTCTGGTGGCTATTTGTTTGGAGTAGTTTGTCAGATAGACTTGTTTTTCTGAAATGAGAAATGCCATTTGGAAGTTTGTGTCCAAGCTTGCTCCCAGGAATACAATCTTTTGACTGGGCACCAGTTGTGATTTGTTTTCATTGATGGTGTACCCCAAATGAAGTGAGAAGGCTTTTTACAAATGCCAGGTGCTGAAGTAGCAATTCCCGACTGTCTGCCTGAATCAGGCAGCCATCTAAGTATGGGAAAATTTGGATATTTCTCTGCCTGTATGCAAATGGCTGGAGCCAGGCACTTTGTGAATACTCTGGGCGCAGTAGATAAGCCAAAGGGAAAGTACAGTTTTGTACCTACCATAAATGTAGATGTTCGAGTGTATACACTGCTGCAGTCATTATACTCGGGTTATCCTGCCGTCAGGCAGTTCCCCAGTCGGCCTGAGTTCCAAGGTCTCGGTCCAGCGTCAGTTGCTCTCGCTTCTTCCCTGACGTCAGTGCAACAAGGGTATATAAGATGCAGCCGACGCCATTTTCTTCAGTTTTTCTTGCCCCAGATGTCAGGTGCCCCCAAAAAGGTAGGCAATTCAAATTGCTAATAAAACATACATAAGAAAAGCAATCAACAACGTTCAGTTACCAGCAAATACTCCCCATAGGTAGTAAAGGGTAGAAGACATAGGTACGTACCAGCAAGTAAGAGGGGAAGGAGGGAGGGTAACCTGGACTGCAGCAGTGTATACACTCGAACATCTACATTTATGGTAGGTACAAAACTGTACCATGTTCATCGTGTTACACTGCTGCAGTCATTACACTTGGGTAGAATCCCAAAGCTGAGGTAGGGTGGCTGGTTCTATAAGGCCCTGCAGCACTGCAGTGGCAAAGCCAGCTCTGGATTTAGAGTATAGAGGCAGATGGTAATGCTTGGTGAAGGTATGTACAGAACTCCAAGTTGCTGTTTCCAAAATGTCCTTGGTAGGTACTCCTCTGAAGTAGGCAGTTGAAGTGGTTGTTGCCCTGGTGGAGTGTGATCTAATGCTGTTAGGTACAGGTTTCCCATGGTGTATATAGCAGAAACGTATACAATGTCCTATCCATTTTGAAATAGTCTGTTTTGAAATGGCTTTTCCCTGTGCTCCTGCAGCATATGCTACCAATAATTGCACAGTTTTTCTGAAAGCTTTGGTTTTGTCCAAGTAAAAGCGTAACTGCCTGTGTATGTCCAAAGAATGCAGTAGTCTCTCCCCTTTATTCTGTGGATTTGGATAAAATGTTGGCAAGTGAATAGTTTGTTTGAGAGCCACACTTGATACCACTTTTGGCATAAGTGCCTGTAATTCTGAAACTCTTCGTGCTGATGTTATTGCCAGGAGCAGAGCAGTTTTCAAAGAGAGATATTTTAAATCTGCTGTGTTAGCTGGCTCAAAAGGAGGTAAAGTTAATTTTTCCAACACGAAGTTGAGGTCCCAAGTTGGAGTAGGTGCTCTATGGGGTGGTCTTATGTTTTTAGCCCCTCTGAGGTACTGTTTTAGCAAGGGATTAGAGAAAATTGGTGGATCCATGTTGTAATGAGCAGAGATGGCAGAGGCGTGGATCTTGATGGATGAAAAGGAGAGGCCTTTATCCAGCATCTCAGTTAAATATTGTAGTATATGAGGAATATTTGGGACAAGAGGGTCAAGGCTGTGAGCCTAATTCCAGGCACAGAATCTCTTCCATTTATCCGAATAGGCTTTCCTGGTACTAGGCCTTCTGGCCTCCAGAATGACATCCATAACAGCTTTGGAGAGAGGCATTGCTTGCTTGACTAAGGAATCTTCCATGCAGACAGGTTTAAAGTCTTTAGCTGGCTGTGAAGTATCTGATTGTTGTGCTGAGTCAGATGATGTGGGATTTGAGGCAAAATCCAGGGTGGTCCTTGTGCTAAGGTCTTTAAGATTGGGTACCATTGCTGGCGTGGCCAGTCTGGGGCAATCAGGATCATCTTTGGCTCTTCTTGCCTGGCTTTTTTGAGTACTTTTGGAAGGAGAGGTAGTGGTGGGAAAGCATATACTTGCAGGTTTTTCCAGCTGAATGAGAGGGCATCCACTTTCCATGCTTGTGGATGGTAAGTCCTTGTGTAGAATTTCTGTAGCTGGCAGTTCATTGGGGATGCAAACAGATCTATGTCCGGGCTCCACCATTTTTGTGTTATCATTCTGAATATTTGTGGATTCAATTCCCATTCGGGGGGATCCATCATGTTTCTGCTTAAGTCATCTGCCAGTGTGTTTTTCTCTCCTGGCAGGAATTGTGCTTGCAGATGAACTTGATAGGTTAGAGCTGTGTTCCACAAGGTCATGGCTTGTCTGCAGAGGTGATAAGAGTGAGTGCCCCCTTGCTTGTTTATGTACCACATAACTGTGGTGCTGTCTGTCTTTAGTAGTAGTAGGAGTCCTGGATGCAGAAGGTCCTTGAAAGCTATAAAGGCATTTTGTACAGCTAGCATCTCTTTTTGATTGATGTGAAGATGCCTTTGTTCTGCGGGCCACTTGCCCTGAATACATTTTCCTGCCATGTGTGCTCCCCAGGCGTAATCCAATGTATCTGTCGTCAGTGTTTGCCTGGCTGTGGGTAGAGTGAAAGGCTGTCCCTTGTTGAGGTGACAAGCTTGAACCCACCATCGAAACTCCTGTTGAAGGCAAAAAATTAGTGGTATTACTGTTTCCAAACTTTGACAGTGTTGAGACCAGACACTCTTTAGGTACCATTGTAGTTTCCTCATATGCAGTCTGGCATACAGAATTAGTAGTATGCAAGATGCCATGTAACCCAAGGCCTGCAGAATTTTTCTTGCAGGGAGCTGGGTTCTTGTTGCCATCAATTGAAAATATTGAGTCAGTTGTCCTTGCTTGTCTGGCATGAGATAAGCCATCTGGGCCGTTGTATTCAAGCTGGCACCCAAGAATATTATCTCTTGTGAGGGCACTAGTTTTGATTTCTTTTCGTTTACTGTGTACCCTACGCAACTTAATAACTTTTTTACAAACGCTAGATGCTTTAGAAGAGTGTCCTTGCTCTCTGCTTGAATCAGGCAGTCGTCCAGGTACGGATAAATTTGAATTCTTTTCTGTCTGCAAAATGCAATTACTGGTGCCAGGCACTTTGTGAAGACCCTGGGCGCAGTAGATAAGCCAAAGGGCAGTGCAGGGAATTGGTAGTGCATTGAACCAGCTATAAATCTGAGATATCTTCTGCAGTTTTGTCTGATAGGGACATGCAGGTATGCTTCCTTGAGGTCCAAGGTTACGAGCCAAGTTTTCTTGCCCAGCATGGGAAGAAGCTGCTGTAGTGTCAACATTTTGAATTTTGGAACATCCAGGTAAGTGTTTAGAGAAGAAAGATCCAGAATGGGCCTCCAGGCTTTGTCCTTTCTGGGAACCAGAAAGAGTCTTGAGTAAAATCCTTGTCCTTGCTCCTGTGGAGGTACCTTTTGAATAGCTCTCATGTCCATGAGTGCTGTAATTTGTTTTTGAGCCTCTGCCCACTGATTTGGTGGCAGATTTGGCATTCCTTTTAACCTTGGCAGAGTGTGAAAGTGGAACTTGTAACCTTGAGATACAATGTTGAGAACCCATTTGTCTTTGGTGATCATATGCCAATTGTGATAGAAAAGTGCCAGTTTTCCTCCCAAGGGGGCTGCCAAGAGAACTGTTTGGCAGCTGTAGTGGGAAGTCATTAGGGCTGTTTTTTTTATATGGTTGGGGCCTGTCTTCCCCTTCTTTCTGGGCTGATGCACCCCATTGTCGAGGCCTGTAAGGACCTTGTGGTTGACCTCTTCCTCTTGGACGTCTGTATCTGCCCCTTTGAGGTCTGTCTAACTGGAAAGGACCAATTCTTTGTTGGCTAATTTCTGCTAAATTGAGGCGGCTGAACCTGTAAGAAATCCTTCACCGTTTGCATAGATTTTGCTTTATCCTCCATTTTCTTTAAAACCTCCTCTGCCTTAACTCCAAATAACAAATCCTGCTGCAAAGGTGCATCCAATAGTTTTGCTTTAACATGATCTGGTAAAGTATGTTCTTTTAACCAAGCATGTCTTCTAATGACAGAACCTGTAACTGCTGCTCTACAGGAGGCCTCTAAAGAATCAAATCCACATTGCAAAGTATGCTTTCCAACTTGTTCAGCTGCATGCAATAAATCCTGCATTTCCTTAAAATTAGGAGGATCTGAGGCTGGAAGCATTTTTTGTTTCAACTGAGACATCAAATATTGCTGATATTTTAGCATGTGAAACTGGCAATTTAAGGCTCTCATTGCTAAAGTTGCAGATGTATATATTTTCTTCCCCCATCTGTTTAATGCTCTGGAATATCTGTCAGAGGGGACTGGATTCTTTGCTGATGAGGCCTTAACCCCTTTGGGGCCCTGAGAAAAAGTTTCAGGGTCAGCAACAGGGCTTTTATAAAGAAATTTGTGAGAGTCAGGGACTCTGTAGTATCTGTCAGGCTTAACTGAGGCTGGAGGTAAAGAATCAGGATTTAAGCTGTTTTCAGTATACACATCATCCACAATATCTAACACTGGTGGAATAGCAAGGGGTCTGTGTTGAGATAATAAAAGGAAGTCTCTGAGCCTTTTCTTGGATTCTGAGTAATCCTGGCCCTCCCAATGGAAATGCTCCCTCATGGTATGTAAGGTTTCCCCAAAGGAGTAGTCCTCAGGCGGAGAGGCTGATGGGATTGATTCCTCAGCATCAGAATCCTCATAAGGGGGTAAAGAGTATCCTAGGTCTGAGGAGGAATCTGAAGAGATAGATACCTGGTCGGATGAGTCATAGTCTGCATCCTGTCTAAGCCTTTTATCAGGACGGGGATGGGACCCCCTGATCAGAGTGATTAGGTCTTTGGCCATTTTGAGCATTTGTTTCTTATGCATGGAGGCCTGTCCTGGAGAATGCCGTATTTGTTTCTTTGTTTTTAAAGGAGGTTTAGACTTAGCAGAAGATTTAATGCTTAACTGAGTAGGTCTGAAAACATCCTCTGAAGCTACGGGTTGTTCAGCTAATCCGGATCCCTCTGAAGGGTTAGTTTCGGTAGGCTGAAAATCTTGTGCAACCGAAGGCCCAGCCATCTCCACGTGGGAGTCAGAGGCGGCCTGTGGTTCTAAAGAAGTGGTCATCAGAGGCTGCGAAGGCGCCTCGCTGAAAACCAGAGAACCGGTGACTGGCCTAGAAGAGGCTTCATCGTCGGTTTTGGGCCTCGGATGCCTGTCCTTGTCTTTGTGCTTTTTATGTATTCCAGTCATTGGAAGTTCCGACGGCATGGTGTAAATTGAATTTTCTGCCAAAATAATGTCGGGCAAAATCAAACCAATATTTAATAGTGTGCTTGTTAAACCTAGCACAAAACCGACAACCAGTGACATTGTGGTCTGGGCCTAGGCATGGGATATAATAAGAATGGAAATCCTTATGAGGCATTTGCTTCCCACAAGAAATACAGTTATTAACTTTTACTGACATCGGTCTGAGGCAAGAAAAAGTTTCCCCAATGGGGTACTTAGCTTTGTAGAAGACTTCGGTTCTGGATTCGGAATGAAAATCTCAGGAGTCGGCTGACCAGCACTTGCGAACTGCTTTTGCTTCGGGCACTGCGTGGCAAGAAAGACTGAAGAAAATGGCGTCGGCTGCATCTTATATACCCTTGTCGCACTGATGTCAGGGAAGAAGCGACAGCAACCGACGCCGGACCAAGACTTTGGAACTCAGGCCGAATGGGGAACCGCCTGACGGCAGGATAACCCAAATGTAATGACTGCAGCAGTGTAACACGATGAACATGTGCAGAAAACTGATAGTGCATAGAGCTTGCCCTGAAATGTAGATATTTTCTGCATGACTCCCTTATGGGGATGTGCAGATAAACTTCTTTTAAGACTAGAGTGACTAACCAGGCATCCTTGGCTGCTAGCATAGGGAGAAGCTGCTGCAGGGTAATCATCTTGAATTTTGGGACCACCAGAAAGGTATCGAGAATTGAAAGATCAAGGATTGGACCCCAACAGCCCTCTTTTCTGGGCACCAGGAAAATTTTGGAGTTGAAACCCTGACCCCTTTGTTCTACTGGAACAGGGTGAATAGCTCTGATATTGAGCAGGGAGAGTACTTGCTTCTGAGCCTCTGCCCACTGGTTTGGAGGAAGGTCTGGAAACCTGCTTGGGGTTGGCAGTGAACCTCTGGGATCCAATGTTTAGGACCCACTGGTCCTGAGCAATGGACATCCAGTACTTTGCGTAAAGGGAAAGTTTTCATCCTAGGGGCACAAGTAATTGGGCAGGGCTGGGAAGGATAATTGAAAAGTCATTGTTAACTTTTTCCATAAGGGGGTGGCTTACCATTCCTTGTTTTTGAGGTGGGGGCAGTCCATTGTTTAGATCTCTGCATACCCTGAGACTGTAGTCTGGGTGGTCTGTTTCCCCTGGGTCTGGTCTGGGAAGGCCTGAAAGGGGATGGAAAGAACCAGTTTTTTGAAGGCCAATGCCTACTGAATCTAGGTGGTTGCACTTGTAAGAATTCTTTGACAGTTTGCATAGATTTAGCTTTTTCTTCCATCATTTGAGTCTATATTAGATTATTGATAGTTTTATTCAGTGAACGCTCACATGAGCAAAAATGCTGGAAATCAAACTTATTATTGTGGGGGGGCTGCACCCCCCCCCCGCTAACTATATATTCCAACTCCGAGATCGCACTACGGTGAGGAAAGGGCAAATATCTCACTCCTCACTGTACCACGACCCCATAAGCACCCTTTCGATTTCCAGAGTTTTTGCTTACGTGAACATTTGCTGAATAAAACTTTCGATAATCTAATATAGACCCCATCTTTTTAAGAACAACTTCTGCTTTGGTGCCAAACAAACAGTCCTTAATTAAAGGAGCGTCTAGTAATTTGGATTTGACATGATCTGGCAAGGTTTGTTCCTTCAGCCAAGCATGCCTTTTCAGTACAGACCCAGTGACTGCAGCCCTGCAAGATGCTTCTAGGGCATCAAAGCCACACTGCAAAGTATGCTTACTAACTTGGTTTGCAGAATGCATTAGCTCTTGTAAATCTTTATTTTCTGCACAATCTTTAAATAATACCATTTTTTGTTTAATTAGTTTCATAATATGTTGCTGATACTTCAACATGTGAAACTGGCAATTCAATACCCTGGTGGCAAGAGTTGCAGAGGTATATACCCTGTTACCCCATCTGTCTAAAGCTCTGGAATCCCTGTCCGAAGGGGTAGGATTTTTGGCTTTAGTAGCCTTAATATATTTAGGTCCCTGGGAAATAGTCTCCGGATCTGCAGTAGGATTCATGAAGAGAAATTTGTGGGACTCATGTACTCTGCAGTACCTGTCAGGTTTCCTAGGGGCCGGGGTGTATCTGGAGTAAGACTGGATTTGATAAAAACATCATCTACAACATCCAGGACAGGGGGTATAGCTAGAGGCCTGTGCTGAGGCAACTCCAAAAATTCTCTGAGTCTCTTTTTGGACTGAGGGTAGTCTTGGCATTCCCAGTGGAAATGCAAGTATGCAAGGTTTCACCAAAAGAAAAATCCTCTGGAGGGGAGATAGAGGGAATGGAGTCCTCTGCAGCTGAATCCTCATAGGTTAATAAGGGCATATCCTGATAATCACAAGGGACAGAGTCATCGGACTCCTGGTCTGTAGAATCAGAAGGAAACTCAATTCTTTGTCTCTTATCAGGGGAAGGCTGGCTTCCCCAAATTAGGGTAAGCATTCAGCCATTCTAAGCATTTGTTTTTGTGGCATACAAGCTTGAGCATGCACTTTGGTTTGTCGGTTTTTTAGGCATAGTGCATACTCTGGGCCTAAGAAACTCAGTAGTTTTGACTAAAAACGAAGTAGTCAGTTTGATTCGAACATCGGTACGACGGAATACACTCTCAGAAGCCGGTGCCTGCACAGCGGCTCCGGACCCATCCAAGGTAGACACATCCGTAGGTTCCTTAGTTGAAGAAGCATCTTGCGGCATAACAGACTCCGAATGCATCTCAGCAAAGGCCTGAGAATCCATAGAAGCGGGCATCAGGGGCTGCAAAGGCACCTCAACGAGTACCGGCGGACTGGTGACTAGCTTAACTAAGCGTCGTTGGCAGTTTTGGACCTATGCGGTCTGTCTTTATCTTTTTGTTTTTTCGGAAGATCGGTAGTTGGATGGCTAATTGAAGCCATTTCAGAATACAGAGAACGAGAGTGCAAGAAGTTAGCTACAAAGATAGCCCGACGACAAATGGTTTGGGTGTTAAACAAGACACAAAATCGACAGCGAGGGACGACGTGGTCTGGCCTAAACAGGTGACGCAGTAAGAATGAAAATCTCTGTAAGGTATTTGCTTTCCACAGGCAAGACAATTGTTAACTTTTTCTGACATCGGTTAGAGCAAGAAAAAAGGATCCCCCAATGGAGTACTTAGCTTTAGAAGACTTATAGGTTCATAGGTTCATACTAGGCTATCTGCCCAAGGGCATTTATAAGCCTAGCCCATAGTTATGTGGCTTTCGCCACCCCTTTAGTTTGAATAAAAACTATGCCTATCATTTTTCTGTGCCTCTGTCAAGCAGTGACACTGAAGTAATCCCTGGGGTATATCTGCGATCTCCCATCCATTGGTCAAGATTCCTCTTGAACAAGGCCAGCAAGGTGCTCTGCCTCACATGTACCGGGATTTTGTTCCACAGCATAGGGAGTCTCTGGGTGATGAATCTGTCCCTCCAGCACGTTCTATTTATAACCGTGTCAAGGTTTAAGTCTCCCGCCCTTGTGGTTCTGAGGGATCTAGATTTTTTGAGGTGAAGCATATTCATCAAATCTGGGTTTGATATGGCCTTATATGTCAGGCACAGGTCACCTCTGAGCAAGCGGTATGAGACTGAATAGAGCTGGAGTTCTTTCAGTCGGGCAGCATAAGACATATTTTGAGACCCTTTATCCTTTTGGTGAGGAACTTTTGGGGCCTTTCAAGCTGCAGCAGGTGTCTGGTCAGATACATTTCGAATGGGGCATTGTACTCAATCATAGGTCTAATGAGTGATGAGTACAGGGGACGATGACCTCCCTTGATCTAGATGTGAATCCTTCATGATCAGGTGGGCGATATAGAAGGTTTTCCTAACTACTTTAGCAACATGAGTGTCAAACGAAGGCTACTGTCAACTTGGGTCCTCAGATCCCTGATGACTTTTTCTGTGCTCGGTGGATTGCCACCTATATGGTAGCTAGGGGTAACCTTGTTTTTCCCAAAGGGTATGACTATGCATTTTTTGGCGTTTAACTTCAGGCCATGGCTCTGGCACCAGTTATCCGTTTCTGTGAGGCCCTTCTGGAGGATATCTGTGTCAGATGTGTTTTCGACTATGGCGCCCAGTTTGCAGTCATCTGCAAACTTTGTCAGCCATAACCCTCCTGTGTTTGCTTGTACTTCAGAAAAGTAGATGCCGAACAAGAGTGGACCCAGGACTGAGCCTGTGGGACACCACTTGTGACAGGCTTTGAGTCTGACATGGCTCCAGCAACTCTGACCCTGTGGGTTCTGTCACTTAGCCAGTTTGCAACCCATCTTGTGATGTATGGGTTTACATTCAAGCTGATGAGTTTTTCAATGATACCTGAGTGGGGTATTGTGTCGAAGGCCTTTGCCAGGTCGAGGTAGGCTGTATGGACTGCCTTTCCCTCATCAATGGCCTTGGTGACTGTCTCAAAATGTCAACCAAGTTTAAGAGGCAGGATCTGCCTTTGACAAAGCCAAACTGGGTTGGATCCAAAGTCTGCAAGTTCCTATGTCTTTATTTATGAGTTCCATTATGATCTTCTCCATGGCTTTGCAGATAAGGCTTGTCAAGCTAATGGGGCGGTAATTTCCAGGGTCTGTGGAGGCACTGCCCTTATGAAGTGGGACCACAGTCGCCAGGCGCCACTCCTTGGATGTATCCTGAGGTGAGGCTAAGATTAAACAGCTGTCCTAACTGTGGGTTTAATTCCTCGTTGAGTTCATGAAGCACACAGCCGGGGACACCATCCGGTCCCATGGATGTTGTGTTTTTTGCCTTAGTGAGGGCAGTTCTCACCTGGGCGTTGGAGATGTTTGGGGGCTACAATCCTCTGGAATAGATATCTCTCCTTTGGGGGAGGGGTGTGAGTTTGCACTGAACCTGTCAGCCAGTATGTTAGCAATGTGTGTAGGTTCAGTAATTTTCACATCATTTTGAACTAATTCTGAGCATATCTGGGAGTTTCCTCCTAGGTTTCTAACATAGCTAAAGAAGGCCTTATGATTGTCTTTAGAGTCCTTGGCATTTTTCTCTCAAAATTTGCCTTGGATGATTTTATGAGAGCTCTTAGTTTTTTACTTATAATGATCAAAGGTGTCTTACCTTTCAAGGATTTTGCTTTATCTTGTAGTAGCTTCCTCCTTTTGTTGTAGAGCTTGTTTATGGCTGGGGTCCACCAGACTGGACGCTTGCCTTTGATACAGAGAGTCTTAGTTTTGTTTGGGATTGCCTGATCCATGCAGTCCTGTAGGTGCTGGTAGAAGGCATTTGTAAGTGATTCAGCGGTTTGAGTAATGTTTACCACTGGCTAAGGGGCCTTAAAGGAGACCACACTAGTTTTTAGAAGTGTGAAATCGGCTTTTGAGAAGTTTTTCACTGTGGTCTTTTTTGTTTCAGGTGGGGCGGATGAGGACCTCCAGCGAGATTAGTTTATGATCTGATCTCACCAGTGAGGGGTATACTTCGGTGTTGAACATTTTGATCCCATGTTCGTGATGATGAGATCAAGTATGCTTTCTCCTCTTGTGGGGATGGTGACTAGTTGTTCCATGGCATTTGAGTTTATGAACTCCAGGAATCTTTGGGTTAGAGTGTTCGGGCTTGAGTAGTGTTCCCAGTCTATATTAGGGTAGTTGAAGTCACCTAGTATGATGGTGTTTGGAGATACATTTATCCCCTCCAATGTTTTCAGGAAGGCCATGTGAGGTTCCTCAGTTTGAGAGGGTGGCCTGTAACATGCTACAAATTGCAGAGCAGTCTTGCCTATGGTTAATTGCACCTGGATGGTCTCCGATGCATCGTGCGTTGCCACCAACCTTGAGGTGTGGGTGTCCTTTATGAATATGGACAGCCCCCCTCCTTTCTTGGTGTTGTCCGGATTTTGGGGCGGGAACGCATGATATGAGGTGAAACCTGTTAGTGCTGGGGTGCTCTCAGGAGCCTTGAACCAGGTTTCTGTCACAGCACAGACATCGATGTTCTCCATATTGAGAAGGGCCTCGAGTGCGTGCATCTTGAGAGTGAGACTTCTGGCATTGAGCAGCATTACCCTTAGTTTTTTCCTTTTGGTGTTCTAGGGTGGTAGGTTTAGAATTTGAGCCTTGCCTAAAAAGGCACTATGGGGTGGCAAGAGCCTTTGCCAATATCCGGAAGCCCAGGGGTGACAGGTGCAAGCCCCTTGTGAAGCAGCGTGGCTTGTCCAGCATGTCATCCCAGGCAGACAGACATTGATCCCCTTTGAATGACACCAGAATTTAAGCCAATTATTAAAGCTGATCATCTTATCACTGTATTGTGGCATCATTCTAGGTGAAGGTAGGATACTGCTCAAGGTCAGGGTCATACCTGCCTGGGCTACATAATCAGAGAGCTCCGCGATGTCCCTTTTCATGTAGTCCAAAGAGTGCGTCTCAGGTCGCTGACACCAGCGTGGACAATGACTGAGTCGTATTTGTACCTGCTGTTGAGAGACCTGAGTGCTTGCGTTATGTGGCGCATTCTAGCGCCCGACAGGCAGCTTACTGTGACCTTCTCCTTACTCAGTCTGGTGGCCGGGACGCCAGTGTGTCTGACTATGGAATCACCAATGACAAGTGTGTCTGGCATTTTGTTTGGCCTTAAGGGCTGTGACTGTTTGACACTCTGACTGTGTGGTCTATGTGTTGCATGTGTTGGGTCGTAAGGTGGTAGTTGTTTGGGTGTCTGCTTTGGTGGCCTCTGCTGTTTTGGTAAATTTTTGATCAGAGCCTCCGAGTATGTCTTTGTGTGAGTATGTGTATGATTTGAAGTTGTGATGGTACCATGTGTGACTGGGTATGTATTGTGTGTGGTTACCTTCTCCTCCTGTCTGGTCTTGCCAGTCCTATGTTGAGAGAGCTCAGCCTCCAGTTTGGCCGTATAGTTGCATCTCTCGCATGTATTTGTGTTCAGGATTAAAAACTCAAAAACGAAACTTTCAGGTAGCGGCTGACCAGCACTTGCCAACTGCTTTTGCTTCGGGCTCTTCCTCAGCAAAAAAGACTGATGAAATGGTGTTGGCTGCCTGTTTTATACCCTTGATGACCTGACATCATGGAAGAAGCGACAGCATCCGAAGCAGAAATACTAAGACTCTGGTATTCGGGCCGAGTGAGAGCTACCTGCAGGCAGATAACACAAGTGTGATGACTGCAACAGTGAAACATGAAGATCATCAAACATTCCTCGTGATGGTCCTTATTGAGAATCTGTCTCCCATACTGACATTTTCCCTTTCTAGATGACATGTAACCTCGCAGCTAAAAGAAAAAGACGAGATAAGAAGAAAACTCCCAACAGGGCACTTATCTGAAATTGGCTTGGTAACCAGTAGAAAGAAAGGAGCGTTCAGACCGACGATTGAAGATGGCATTATAACTTTTGGTAAAGTAGTTCTGAGGTATGTCTGTCCATGTATCACCTTTATGCCCAAGAGCATGAGCAGGAAGCATACCTGTAATGTACAACATTCTTGAAAACCTAAGGCTCTGTTACACTGGCTGGACATTGGGCTACCCTTGGCAGGGGATCCCTTTAGTAAGGAATACTGCAACAGTGACATGGAAGACCATCTGATGATGACTGCCACTCGTTTGTCTCTAATACATAAAACAAGAAGGCTTGGGGTTTCGTTCTGATGCTTTAATACATACAAACACATCAGGATACGCAGCAGCATCATTAAAAACAAATGAACTGGTTAACAAACAGAGCTTACATACAAACAAGCTTACATCTCAACAGCTAACTACAAAATGGCAGTCAGGCTCACACGTGCTCAGTATTTACACACTTGTGCAAGCCCTTAGATAGCTTCTTAAAAGTATATACACACATACTGATCTAATCATCTCTCTTAAAAGGATTGCCCTTTATACGAAACAATATCAGAGTTACGCATGCATTACTATGTACATTGGAAACAAAACACAGTGTTCATGTCCAAGTTGCTTCATATCTGCGGCAAGGTATAGAGATTCGAACATATCCCGTAGCATAACAGTTGGGACCAAATTTAGCAACAGGGACAGTCTGCGGTGCACAACTTGTATCAGGAACTTCTGGATTTGTCACAGGAACAGGAATGTCCTCTGGAACTTCCTCATGAATTGAACACTGGACAACTCACTCTGAGATAAAAAGTCTTTCTCACAGGCTATGTGCGTTGGTATAGGCTCGGACACCTTCCTCAAATGCTTCTGATTCTGCCTTAAAGTTGCTCCTTCTGATTCTATAATGTACAATCTCAGATCTGGACCAATATTCTTCATGACACCAATGCAATCATAACCTTTGGACGTTTGCATCCTTACCACTTCTCACTCTCGTAATGGCCTGAGCGCTTTACTGGTCTTATCGAAGTAGGACTTCTGGGACAGGTGCTTCTTCAACAGATTGGCTTTCACTAATCTGTTGTTCTTGAAACATGGAACCAACAATGACTACCAATTGGTAATGTAATTCTGGCTTGTCTTGACAGAAGTCTCTGAGCAGGTGAACCATACGTTTATGACGAGGAACATTTCTGAGATTCAAAAAATTCAGGAAAACATCACTATTACCTCATTTTGACTTCTATAGTAATTCCTTTTCACTTTGAAATGTGCATTCTGCCAAACCATTTGACTGCAGGTACTCTGGACTAACTTGTCACATGAGTAAAGTCCCATTCATCAGCAAATCTGTTGAACTGTTGGCTTATAAACTGCGTGCCATTATCAGAAATAACTTTGTGCGGACTACCATGAACAGCAAAATGATGCTTCATTTTAGTAAAGACTGTACTGGATGCTAGGTTGGGAAGTAGGTCAATCTCAAACCAATTGGAGTAAGAGTCTATCAACACCAAATAATGTTGACCATTACACTTGAAAATATCAGTGGCTACTATCGACCAAGGTAGTTCCGGAATCTGGTTAAGCTGAAGTGGTTCCTTCTTTTGATGAGACTTTGTACTATCACACAATGAACAAGATAAAAATGCTCTCTCAATGTCTTGTGTCATAGAAGGCCAAAATACTAGTCCTCTAGCCCTTCTTTTGGCAGATTCTGTTCCTGGTTGACCACGATGCAAGATAGTTATGTACTCTGGTTGCAAGGACTTTGGAACAATTACTTTTGGACCTTTCACAATGATACCTTTATCAGACAAAATCTCATCTCTGTATGGAAAATAAGGTTGCACTTCTTGAGGTAAACTAGACTGCTATGAAGGCCATCCTTGACTGATAAAGTGGTTAAGCCTCTGGAAAACTGTATCTGTGGCAGTGTGATCTCTTAGCTCCTCAAAACGTGTAGAAGAAAAATTTCTCACTTCCATGACTTCAAAATCAAGACTCTCATTCTTGTGCTGTTCTGTGGAATTTATGGGTGATCTGGACAATGTATCAGCAAGATAAAGAAGTTTGCCTTTCTTGTAGACAAGAGTGAAATTGTACTTTTACAATCTCAGTATCATACGTTATAGTCTGGCTAGAGCTGAATTCATACGCTTTCCTAGGATTGTGACTAAAGGTTAGTGGTCTGTTTCGATCTTGATAGTTCTATCATAAACAATCATGGAACTTCGAACATGCAAACACAATTGCCAACGGCTCTTTCTCGAGCTGGGCGCACTGCATCTCAGTTTGGATAAGAATTCTTGATGCATAGGCAATAGGTTGATCCTCTTGTAGAATGACTGCACCAAGACCAAATTTTGAACCATCACAGGAAAGCTTAACTGGCTTGTAAACATCATAGTATCTGAGTGTTGGTGGACTTGCAATTTTCTGTTTCAGGACATCAAATGCTCTTTGGTGTTGCTCTAAACAAGACCAGGATACATCTTTACATATCAACTCTCTGAGTGGTGCTGAAAGTTGGGTCAACTCTGGAATGGACTTGCCTCGTTAGTTGACCACACCAAGAAAACTTTGCAGGGCTTGAACATTGTCTGGAGTTGGCACCTCGAGAATGGCTGTTTGCTTTGAAGGGTCTGGTTATAAGTCTGTACTTGTAAATAAATGACCAAGAAAAATAACTTCTTGTAGCCTGAATTTGCATTTGTGTGGCTTGAGGTTAAGATTTACTTGATGTGTTCTTTCTAGACATTTTCTGAGGTTTCTGTCATGCTCTGCTTCATCACGAACTCCTACTAGTATGTCAACTATGATAGCACAAGGATACCCAGAAAAAATGTATTCCATTGCACGTTGACTTCACAAGGCATTCTCAAAAATCTTTACCTGCCAGAGTACTAAACGTAGTGAGTAATGATGATTTCTTGTCAAGCTGAATTTGCCAAAATGAACTATTCGCATCTAAGACAGACAAAATGGTGGCATTTGGGATTAAGGCTGCAAATTCTGCAACTGTGCGCATAGGATGTTGAGGTCTTTTTAGCACTTTTTTCAAATCTTGTGGGTCAATACACATTCTGATATCATCTGAGCTTTTCTTATGAGTTACCACAATGGAAGATACCCATTCATTTGGAGTTTCAACTAGACAAATCACACCTTGTCGCACCATTTTATCTAACTTGGCTTTGACCCTGTCCTGCATGGTTATTGGAACTTTACATGCCGGCCTAATAATGGGACTGACCTCTGGGTCTACCTTCATGGAGTACACAACTGGAAGTTTGCCTAGTTTGTCCTGGAACATATCAGCATAGGTAGAAAAAATGCACTGGGTAAAATTTTAGTAATGGTCTTTTAAGCTAATATAGTGGACTTTCTTATTAAATGAAAGCAGTCCCATTTTCAAACTGTCTCTGAACCCTAATAATGACTGGATGTGCCTCTTGACCACGTAAAATAACAAGTTGCAACTTCTTCCAGCAGAGTAATATGAAAGCACGACTGAGCCTTCAGTTTGAATTTCTACACCTCCATAAGCAACAAGTTTCGCACAACTTGTCAAATCAAGGCTTTCACCTTTACAAACTCTAGCAAATGTTTCTGCTGACATAACACTGCACTTTGAACTTTTGTCAACTTTGAGCTTTGTGGATTTGCCATTTTTCTGAACAGTGCAAAATACTTCATTCTTTGCCCTTAAATCTCCTGTATTGACCATTTCATGAAGCAATAACACTCCATCAACATAAAGAGAATTCATCGCGTTTCTTAAAATGTTCCCTTTTAATGAAAAAATATGGGCCTTTTGATTTACAAAATCCTTTGAAATTATTCCATTTACTCAATTTGTGGCACTGTTGACCAAAAGCTAAACATTTTTCCCTTTTAGATTCATGGCTTCCACCACAATTATGAAAGTTGAAAATGAAAGTAGGTTGGGGACCATACTTTGAGATTGCGGACTCACTGTTATGCTTCACTGAGATTGTGCAAAGTCTGAAATTTGCTAGAAAGTTCTGGAGTTTACCAGTGAGTGCTGCAGGGGTTACAGCTGCCACGTGCTTGGGCTCGTTTCTCTTAACGTGCTGCATACCATCAACATGCGCTTTACCACTGTACCGTCTGGAGCTATTCTCATTTGTAAGCATATTTATGTACTTTTCTGTGAGATTGTATATCTGACAAATCTCAATGGCCTTACTCTAAGTTAAATCACTGTCACAAAGCAAGATCTTTCTCACAGCATCATCTTTTATGCCACACACAAGTCTGTCCTTCAACTCATCCCTTAAGTCACCAAATCTGCACGTTTTAGCCTTATTTCTCAGGTCAGTTATTCAGTTATATATGCTGCAAAAGTTTCACCAGGTTTGTGATCCCTTGTGTAAAATAAGTGCCTTTCCATTGTAACATTTGTCTGGGGGGGTTACACATTTCTCTAAATTTACGTCTTCAGCACTCTGGATAGTACAGTTGTGGATACTTACCAAAAAAGTAGATGTTCGAGTGTATTCACTGTTGCAGTCGTTACAGTTGGGTAATCTGCTGAGAGGTTGCCCTCAGTCAGCCTGATTAACAAAGTCTTGGGTCCTGCGTTGGTTGCTGTTCCTTCTTCCATGACGTCAGGTCGTCAGGGGTTTAACACATGCAGCCGACGTCATTACATCAGTTTTTCTTGCCCCAGATGTCAGGTGCTCCCCAAATGGGGAGCAGAATATACAAGTAATTTTAAACACAAAAACATATATCTCCAAACAAAAGGATTTCGAGAAAATTGGTAAGCGATAGTGCTTGGTGAAAGTATGAACTGAACTCCAGGTAGCAACTTCTAGAATATCCCTGGTAGGAACACCTCTGAAAAAGGCTGTACAAGTAGATGCAGCCCTGGTGGAATGGGATCTGATCCCCTGGGGGATAGGTTTTCCATGGTGCTTATAGCAGAAATGAATGCAATGGCTTATCCATTTGGAAATGGTTTGCTTTGAAATAGTCTTTCCCTCTGCCTCTGCAGCAAATGCTACCAGCAGTTGTTCAGATTTTCTTCGAGATTTAGTCCTGTCCAAGTACAATCTAAGTTGTCTGTTTACATCTAATGAATGCAGAATCCGCTCCCCTTTGTTCTGTGGATTGGGAAAGAAAGTTGGTAAATGAATTGACTGATTAAGGGCCACACTGGATACCACCTTGGGCATGAAGGATGGGCTGGTCCTGAGTGACACCCTGTCCGCAGGAAAGATGATGAAAGGCTCCGCTGCCATAAGGGCCTGTAATTCAGAAATCCTTCTGGCTGAAGTGATTGCCAAAAGGAAGGCTGTTTTCCAGGAAAGGAATTTTAAGTCTGCAGTAGCAGCTGGCTCGAAAGGAGGTAGAGTGAATTTTTCCAATACAAAGTTAAGATCCCAAGCAGGGATTGGAGCTCTTCTGGGTGGCCTTAAGTTTTTGGCCCCTCTGAGATACTGCTTTAACAGAGGATGAGAGAAGGGAGGGGGGTTCTGTGTTGTAATGAGCTGAAATGGCTGAGGCATGGATTTTTATGGAAGAAAAAGACAGGCCCTTGTGAAGCATCTCAGTTAAGTATTGCAAAATCTGAGGTAAATTGGGCACTGCTGTGGTCATCCCTTGAGAGATTGATTCCAGGCACAGAATCTTTTCCATTTGTCAGCATAAGATTTTCTGGTACTTGGTCTTCTCGCCTCCAAAATGACATCCATCACAGGTTTGCTGAGGGATGCTAAGGGAGAATTTAAGTGATTAGCCAAGCTGCAGGATTCAATGTTTGGAGCTGAGGGTGCAGAATTTGGTTGTTCTGCTGAGACAGTAAGGGAGGTGTCTGAGGCAGATGCCATGGAGAAAGCTGTGACTGACTGCGGAGGAGTGGGTACCAGTGTTGGCGAGGCCAGTCTGGAGCAAGCAAAATCATCTTTGGTTTGTCCTGTTTGACTTTTAGTAGAACTTTGGAGAGCAAAGGCAAAGGGGAAAAAGCATAGACTGACTGAAGGACAGAGCATCCACTTTCCAGGCTTTTTTGTGAGGAATTCTTGTGCAAAAGTTGTCCAACTGGTAGTTCAGGGGTGAGGCAAAGAGATCTATGTCTGGGCTCCCCCATTTGTGTGTCAACATGTTGAAAATCCGTGGTTCCATTTTCCATTCGTGTGGGTCCATGAGATTTCTGCTTAGATCATCTGTCAAAATATTCAGCTTTCCTGGGAGGAATTGGGCTTGTAGTTGGTACTTGATAGCTCAAGGCCGTGTTCCACAATGCCATGGCTTGTCTGCAGAGGGGTAGGAATGTGTACCCCCCTGCTTGTTTATGTACCACATAACTGTGGTGTTGTCCGTCTTTGCCATTAGTTGCCCTGGATGAAGGTAGTCCTTGAAGGCTGTCAGTGCTTTCTGTACAGCTAGCATTTCTTTTTGATTGATATGAAGGTGCATTTGATTCAAGCTTCATTTGCCTGAATGCACTTCCCTGCCAGATGAGCCTCCCATGCATAGTCTGATGCGTCTGTAGTTAGGGTTTGGGCGGCAGGGGGTGGTGTGAATGGCAGTCCCTTGTTTTGGTGGCAGGCCTTTTCCCACCAAAGGAACTCTAGTTGCAGGCAAGGTATGATAGGAATCATTGTTTCCAGGCTGTGAGAATGTTGACTCCATAAACTTTTTAATTACCGCTGAAGTTTCCTCATATGCAGTCTTGCATATGGAATTAGAAGAATGCAGGAGGCCATGAACCCCAAGGCTTGCAGTATTTGTCTGGCTGATAGCAGGGTTTTTGCGGCCACCTGTCTGAAGTAAGTCACCAACTGAATTTGCTTTTCTGGCGTAAGATAAGCCATCTGGGCAGTTGTATTCAAGCTTGCACCCAGGAATGTTATTTTTTGAGAGGGTACTAGTTGTGATTTCTTTTCGTTTATGGTGTACCCTAGACAAGTTAGAACCCTTTTTACAAACGCCAGATGTTTTAGAAGAATGGCCTTGTTTTCTGCCTGAATTAGACAATCGTCCAGGTATGGATATATTTGAATATTTCTTTGCCTGCAAAATGCAATTACTGGAGCCAGGCACTTTGTAAAGACCCTGGGCACAGTAGATAAGCCAAAGGGCAGTGCAGAGAACTGATAATGCAAAAAGCCTGCTTTGAAACGGAGGTATCTTCTGCAAGATTCCCTGATTGGGATATGCAGGTATGCCTCTTTTAGATCTAGAGTTGCCAACCAGGCATCTTTGCCTAGCATAGAAAGTAACTGGTGAAGAGTCAGCATCATGAATTTTGGAATGTCCAGGAAAGTGTTTAGAGTAGACAAGTCCAGAATTGGACATCATGGCTCGTCTTTTCTGGGTACCAGGAAAAGTCTGGAATAGAAACCTTGTCCCTTTTCCCCTTCTGGTACTAGTTGAATAGCCCTCATGTTTAAGAGGGAAAGTACTCGTTTCTTTGCCTCTGCCCACTGATTTGGGGGCAGGTCTGGCCATCCGCTTGGAGTTGGCAACGTGTGGAAATGAATCTGTATCCCTGGGACACTATATTTAAAACCCATTTATCCTGGGTTATAAGTTGCCAGTTTTTTGCATGAAGTGCCAGTTTTCCACCCAAAGGGGCGGCTAAAAGTTAAGTGCTTGGTAATTCTAAAGGAAATTCATTGAGACTGTTTACCACAGGGAGGTGTCTTCTTGTTTCCAGATTTGGAAGAGGAGGCACCCCATTGCTTAGTTCTGAAAGTCCCTTGGGACTGAAACTTGGTGCTTTTGGCATGTTTGGGTCTGGCTTGAGTGGCTCTGGAAGGAACTGGAAAGGACCAGTTCTTAGTAGGCCAGTGCCTACTAAATCTTGGAGGTTGTACTTGTAAGAAATCTTTCACAGTCTGCATAGATTTAGCCTTATCTTCCATCTTTTTTAGGACTTCTTCAGCCTTCAGCCTTACTGCCAAACAGACGGTCCTGCTGCAAAGGAGTATCCAACAATTTTGCTTTAACATGATCAGGCAGAGACTGCTCCTTAAGCCAAGCAAGCCTTCTAAGCACAGACCCAGTAACAGCAGCCCTGCAAGAGGCCTCCAAAGAATCAAAACCACATTGCAAAATATGTTTTCCAACTTGTTCCGCTGAATGCAATAAATCCTGTAAATCTTTATTTTCCACACAGTCAGAAAACAACATCATTTTCTGTTTAAGCAGTCCCATGATATGCTGCTGATATTTAAGCATATGAAATTGAGAGTTTAAAGCCCTGTTTGCCAAGGATGCAGAAGTATAAACCTTTTCCCCTCCATCTACCCAGAGCCCTGGAGTCTCTATCAGAAGGGGTAGGATTTTTAGCAGAAGAAGCCTTAATGCCCTTGGGCCCCTGAGAAATAGTTTCAGGGTCCGCAACAGGATTTTTGAAAAGGAATTTGTGGGAATCAGGAACCCTGTAGTATCTGTCTGGCTTAAGGGGCCGGAGGCAGAGAATCAGGGGCCATACCGGATTCTTTAAACACATCATCAACAATGTCTAATACAGGAGGTATAGCCAAAGGCCTATGCTGAGGAAAAAGAAGAAAATCCCTAAGCCTCTTTTTGGATTCAGAAAAATCCTGACTTTCCCAGTGGAAATGTTCCCTTAAGGTATGTAAAGTTTCTCCAAAAGAAAAATCCTCAGAGGGAGAAGCAGAAGAATTGGGATCCTCTGCATCAGAGTCCTCATAAGTAGGTATAGACAAATCCTGTTCATTAGAAGAGTCAGAAGAAATAGAATCCTGTTCAGAAGATTCATAGTCAAGTTCAGGCCTAGGCCTCTTTGAAGGTGGGGGTTGGCTACCCCTGATTAGAGTAACTGAATCTTCAGCCATTTTGATAATTTGTTTTTTAGGCATAGGGGCTGCACATGTGGCCTAGGTGTCGTTTTTTTAAACAGAGATCAAGATTTTGGCCTTAATATTGAAGATGGCGTTGGTTTAATATACAAATCTGTAGGCCTGAATACACCCTCAGAAGCTGGTGCCTGCACAGTGGCTCCGGACCCATCCAAGGAAGAGACATCCACGGGTTCCATAATTGAAGCATCTCGCGGCATACTGGACTCCGAATGGGTCTCAGTAGAGGCCTGAGAATCAGAAGTAGCAGGTATCAGGGGCTGCGAAAGGGCCTCACTGAGTACTGGCGACTGGCTTAGGAGAAGCGTCGTCGGCAATTTTGGACCTCAACGGCCTGTCTCTGTCTTTTTCTTTGCGTTTTTTTAGGTATTCTGGTAGTCAGATTGCTAACCGACTTCATTTCTGGATAATTAAACCATGATCCAAAATATTCAGAAGCAAAAATGTACCGACGATGGACAGTGCGTTGATTAAATAAAGCACAGAACCAACAGCAAGGTACGTCGTGGTCAGGGCCTAGGCAAGGAATACAGTACAAGTGAAAATGCTTATGAGGTATTTGCTTCCCACAAGTAATACAATTATTAACTTTTACTGTCATCGGTAAGGAGCAAGAAAAAGTTTCCCCAACAGGGTACTTAACTTTTTAGTTGAAGACTTCAGTTCTGAAACTCCAAAACGAAAATTTCAGGAGTCGGCCAACCAGCACTTACGAACTGCTTCTGCTTCGGGCACCGCGCGGCAAGCAAGACTGATGTAATGACATCGGCTGAATGTCATGGAAGAAGGGACAGCAACTGACACAGGACTCAAGACTTTGTTAATCAGGCCGACTGAGGGCAACCTGCCAGCAGATTACCCAAATGCAATGACTGCAACAATGAAACACAAAGAACATCTTATATTCCTATGGAAGGGCAGTATGCAACGCCTAAATGACTTTGTCAACTATTTAAGAAGTACGACTAGCTTTTTAAGACTCGAAGTGAAAATGTCAGCAAGTGAGATCGAGTTCTTAGACGTAAAAATTTCAATAAATAATAGCAAAGAAATTGGCACTACTATATTCAGGAAACCAAATTGGAGGAACCATATGCTATACTACAACAGCATGCACTCGACCATATGCTATACTACAACAGCATGCACCAGAGACATGTTTTTCAGAATATTATTGAAAATCAAGTGACCAGGATATCCAAGCTCTGTACTGATGATGATGACTTTCTGCAGGAACAAGACAAACTCTTACAGAATTTTGCTTCAAGAGGCAATAATGAAAAACAATTACTCATGAGTAAAGGCAAAGCAATGTCCATTCGATACAACAAAGGGCAACCGTACTACTAGAAACGGAAGCAGAGTGATGTGAAGAAAGGTGGGAACAGCAACAGTCTCAGACGCATGAGGACCTACAGCACTGACTCCTCTGATGTCTGTGAAACCATCAAGAAATTTTGGCCAGTCTTAACTGCTGACAGTAAAATTAAGAGAATTGTAGAGGAAACACCTAAGTTTGGTTATAAAAACAAGAACTTAAAGGATTTACTGTGCAACTATGATGGAATACCTAACAAGCACAGTACAGAAGGAAGAAATAGGTTAGGAACTTGGAAATGTGGCTTTTGCAAAGCTTGCAGCCACACTAAATGTTCCAACAGTTTTGTTCACCCGGTAACTAACAAATGCTATAAGTTCTCTGGTTTTGCTAACTGTAACACCAAGAATGTTATATACATTGACACTTGTAATCTGTGTCAAGCCTATTATGTAGGAAAGACCAATAGAAAGTTTAAGGAACGGATACTTCGCCACCTGTTAGACATCAAGAATAAAGTGGTAACCAATGCCCTATAAGGACATGTGTCTGAAAATCCAGGGCATTCATTTAGCTTTATGGTTATCTCGAATGTGACTACTAACCTCCGTGGAGGAGACATTGTCAACAAAACTGAAAAGGAAGAAAGCAAATGGATCATGAACCTCAGAGCTAATTTATTTTCAGGGCTCAACAGAGTAGCTCCTATTAAACCTCTTTTGAAAGAGAGAAGCCTAATTAAGAAATGAAATGGAGGCTTAAGGAAGGCGTGCATCTGATTGCTGTATGTGATTGGTTGAGCAATTAAGGATCTTTATTTAACAGCAGTAAGTCATGTCTACACACTAGGATCTGAACAAGGTTTTTTAACTGAAAGCGCTTATCCTGTTTGACCTGCAACTTGAACAGCACAATTTGTGCTTTTTATTTCTTCGTTTTATTAAAGCCTGCATTTTAACAGAACTTCTCAGTGAACTTTTTGTTGTGGTGGAAGCCCTATTTTCGTCTTACTATTTTTGCCTATTAAGGCTTCATCTGGAGGTGGTTTTTGGTTTGGTTGTTTGTCTATATGGGAAGTGGTGGGAAGGGTCACAGATTCAAAGATGGAATAACTCCCATCTGAATCGGAGCACAGAGGAATTTCCTCATCATTCTATCCACATTGGCCTTGGAAAGACTTCTGGAGGATCTAATGGAAGAGGTTGTAGACTGTGGTCTGGATTCCCTCCTCGGTGTCATTTTTAGAAACGGGGAATGAAGTTGAGGAGATTTTGGGTCAAATGAGAACCTGGGTAAGTAAGTCTGAGGAGACTTCAACAAAGTAATGGGCAGATCCAAGGTTTCTGGATACAAGTGCTGCTTGGGAGATTTTACCAGTATGACAGTCAGAGGTGATGGTTTTCATTTTAGGATCAGTAGTAGTAGTAGTATCCTAGCTTCTTCAAATTTCCTGAGGAGGCTCAAATGAAGTGATGGAAGTAGAGGTCTTCTGAGATTGGGTAGGGAATCTCGTTCAGGACTCAAAACAGTTTTAGGATGTTTACTGGAGATTTGAGACCCTGACAAAGGAGATGAAGCTGGACGAAGCAATCCCTTAAGGACCAATGTACTTCTGTTGTCTGAAACTGCTCTAGGATTAAAATCAGCACAAATAAAGCAAACCATATTCAGGTGTGCTGCTTTTAGACAATAAACTCATTCCCTGTGGGCATAATAATTTGGAATTTTGTGCCCACAAGAAGAGCATTTGTTAAAGCCAGTTGGTTTTTCAGCCATAACTTACAAAATGAGAAAGGGAAAGAAGAGAGAAATTTTTTAAGATCAGTAAACTACCAGCAATGGTAGGAAGAGTAGCCTATAAAAGGTAGGAAAAGGTAGAAGCAAAAAGAAAAGACTAGTACCAACAATGGTACACAAAGAGACTACCAAGAGGTAGAAAAGAATGACAGTAAGACCGAACATATAGAAACACACAAAAGACTCAATAGGAGAGGAAGGACAGCAAAAAAGTATAATGTAACTTTTCTCTAAATAATAGCTGTGATGACCCACCACTGGACTAGTAATCAAGGAGATTCAATCCTCACCACTGGCACCTGTGGGGGACGTTCACTGGGAGGATAACTGGCACACACACAAAATTTCTAGGTGCAGCTCTCTGCATCAAATACAATTTCCCTTAAGAGCACACAGAGACTACAGAAAGTCCAGGGCTGGTTCCTCTCCCCTTCTCCAGATCCCCAATAAGACTCCCCATTGGCACAGCTATAGAGTTGAGTCCTTAGCCAGGGTTCCAAGTCATCCAACACTTGCTCTGTCCAACCAGTGCTTTGTGTTCCTGCCCAAGTAGCCGACACACACACACTCTTTGAAATTTGATTTGCACATACACACAAATACACACACACTACATACACTGGGAAAGGCTGGCACAGGTTTACTAGCTATGCCTTTTGCCCAGACTAAAGGTAGTTACCACTGCCACCAGTACCCATTCCCAACTACCTTAAGACTCTTCCAAGGGTACCCAATATACTGAGTGAAATTTATATTAATACAAATGGTAGTCTGACCAAGAGCAAGGCTATTAGGAGTGGCCCACACAGTGTCACCAAATAAATATACAAGTATCTCAGAACTTAAATACCTCTACAAAGATCGGCCAAAATGAAAGGTTTAAATATATTTAGTAATAAATAATAAAAGAACAATAAAATGTTCTTCTTTCGGCTTTTCCCGGTTAGGGGCCGCCACAGTGGAATTCCGGTCCGCTAATGATTGGCAGTAGATTTTTTTACGGGTGCCGAGGTGCCAGCTTAACGCCCAACCTTCAACGAAGGCAAGCCCATTCTATGCCACTCGACCGCGGGGAGGACATGCGGACTCCGCACAGAAGGAGCTCCAGCTGAGAATTGAACGGGAGAACCTCTTGCTGTGAGGCAACAATGCTACCACTGCACCACCTCGGCTTACCAAAAGAACAATAAAATACTAAGCATATATTCACAGTGACACTTTAGAAATTTATCAGTTTTTGGTAGTAGTAGTTAGTTTTGGTGTTAACATATCTGGGTATAACAGGGTGGATGTGGGTGTAGATATTGTTTTTCTTTATTTGCCTGAGCCTGTCCTGTAACATTATTTTAAATATTTCCTGTGGTTTTAAACTTTGGTGTCACTGTGAATATATACTTAGTATTTTATTGGCTTACCAAAAGAACAATAAAATACTAAGTATATATTTACAGTGACACCAAAGTTTAAAACCACAGGAAATATTTAAAATAATGCTACAGGACAGGCTCAGATAAATAAAGAAAAATATCTACATCCACACCCACCCTGTTACACCCAGATATGTTAACACCAAAACTAACTACTATTACCAAAAACTGATACATTTCTAAAGCTCATAGCTTAGTCTGCACCACACCCTTATTATTGATGGGGTTATCCACCCCAACCCTGGGCCATCATTCCCAGACAACACTAACTCTAATCACAACAGCCGGAACATAAGACAAAGCCTAAATAGGCCCCCCAACTCACTACTGACCTGTCACTTAAACATTAGAAGCATCAACAATACGGTCCACAACCTCCATGCCCTCCTGACAACCTACTCCCCTGACCTGCTTTGTCTAACCGAAACATGGTTAAAACCAAGTACGCCAGATAATGAAATTCTACCTCCAGGGTAAAATGTAATCAGGCTAGATCGTACTACCAGGAGAGGGGGAGGGGTTGCTGTTCTCTACAAAATCACCCTAAATGTTACTCCAGACAACCTTCAACCACCTATATTTAACAAAGCAAAAATTATGATTTCCAAAGTACAAATAAATAAAACAAATGTATAAACATAGTATGTGTCTATATTCCCCCAGGTAATAACGCAGGGATCCTAGAAGGCATCCTCTACTGGCTATCCAGTGCCTACCCCCAAGAGACCATTTTTCTAGGGGACCTCAACATAGATTGAAATACCTGCACTGCAGAGACCCCAACCACCCAAGTAAACCTACATGGTTTTACACAAACTATAACCTCCCCTACTAGGATCAGCAACCTAACAAAAAAGAAAGTATCCTAGACTGGATACTAATTAATAGCTCCCACCACACGTACAAATCAGGTACTCTCCCTGAAGATCTAAGTGATCATTTCTTAATGTATACTATTAGGCAAACAACCACATCTACCCACCTATAAAACAATAATAAATAACAAAAACTTCAACCTTAATAAATTCTTAGAAGAACTTAAATTATGCAAATGGTCAATTCTAAAACAACTACCACTAGATGAGGCAGTAACACACTTTAACAACACATTCCTGGCCATCCTTGACAACCACGCACCTGCACGCTCTATTGGAATAAAACAAAAATTGTCCCCTGGCTCACTAAACCAAACTAAAGATCACCCAAAGAAATAATGCCTGGAACACCTGGCACTCCTCTAAAGCCCCACAAGATTAACTCAAATTTCGACAGTATAGGAATAATACAAAAAATCCATATTACTAGACAAAAAAAACTATTTCTGCCATCTACAGCAGAAACACCACAACAAGCCACAGAAGTTCTGGGCAGGTATTAAACTCCTCCACCCAGGGCAATCCACAACTCCAAGCCCCACAGCCCCAACCCAAATATTGCCAGAATCCACTGCCAAAACCTTCAACGGTTTCTTTACAGAAACTATCCAGGCCCTTGCTAGCAAACTTAAACCCACTTGTCCTAACGCTGAAACCCCTAAAACCAGTGACAATCTTTCCTTCAGCTGCCAAAAAGTTCCAACTTCACTCACTGGAGCCCTAATTAAAAAACTCAAACCAACTACTCTTTCAGCTGACGTCCACCCTGCAGACTACCTGCAAAAAGCTGCTAATGTTATAGTATTCCCTGTCTCTATTTTGTTAAATAGAACCATAACTGAAGCCTCTATCCCTTCTATCTGGAAAATATCCCATGTCATACCACTCCACAAAGGAGGCAGCTCCATTGAGCTGTCAAACTATAGACCACTTATGCAACTATCCTTTTCCCTCTGGTTAAAATTATGGAAAAGTGCATCCATAAACAACTCTTACACTACCTTATTCAACACAATCTTCTGGACAACTCCCAGCATGGATTTAGACCACAGCACAGTACCACCACAGCCCTCCTTCTTCTTTTCTAATGTCATACATTTAATCCGTAACAACAAACTATCTTCTACCCTGTTTCTCGATCTTTCCAAGGTCTTCGACATGGCTAACCACCTGCTACTCTTACTTACCCTAAAAAAATATATCTAAACAACCGTGCCATACAATGGATTCAATCTTATCTGAGTGGAAGACAGAAGGCTGTCCTTTGGCAGGACGAACTCTCCATCCATCTCCTCATTACCCTTGGTGTCCCTCAAAGCTCCATATTAGGTCCCCTTCTTTTCTCCCTCTTTATCAATGACCTCCACACTGTAATCCCAGATGCAGCCTGTATACAATATGCCGATGACTCCACCCTGATTTGCTCATCCTCTACCTCTACATATCTCCTTAGTTTAACCCGGAAAACCTTTAATACAGTGGAAAACTGGACCTCTAATCAACAGATGATATTAAACCCTAATAAAACAAACCTATTGCTCTTCTCCCCTATTTGCAAATCCTCTCAACCTTTGTTTACTATAACATCTAACAATGGGAGCATATTCCCACCAGATATGCGTACCAAACTCCTGGGTGTTATAATAGACAACAACCTCAAATATGATATGCATGTAAACCAAACCATTAAAACCGTTAATAAAAAACTTGGCTCCCTATACAAAAACAAACCTTTTCTCACCCCTCTAGCTAGGACTGCCATTGCCCATACCCATCTGCTTTCAACTCTACTCTATGCCTCACCAATACTCACTAACTTGAACAAAACTGATCTCAGCAAACTCTCTAGCTGCTACAAATCAAATTGCCAGGTTTGCCACAGGAACTCCCTACAGGGCACACCATTGTCAAAACCTAAATCTCTTAGAATGGCTAGAACTCCCCAGGCTAATTCAATATAATCAACTTACTGTAGCATTCAAGGTTATTAACCATCCAGAAAAAAACACCCTCCCTTACAAACATTATCCACCCCTATAAAAACGCTAGGCTACTTCGGTTCCACTACAAAACTTTTGGTTCAATCTGTCAAAGCTAATAACCTATCCGGAAAGTCTTTGTTTGCAAATTCAGTAGGCATGGCCTGGAATTTGCTCCATTCTGACCTTACTCTGAACCCCTCCCTTAATCAGTTCAAAAAAAAAAATCTAACGGAGTATTTTAAAACTCAGTAGTTATGTCCTTGCTCTAACCCTGACTAAAGCCTAATCTACTTCCATATCCCTGCAATTTTTTATTCACAGCGACTTACCTCTTACACTAAAAGGTTTGAAAAGAGAAACTAACATCACTGCAGATACTCTGTATACAGCTGCACCTATAGGTTGGATAAGAGAAACTGTAACATATTTGTATATATTTCTGAATATAAACTGTATTCTTCATAGGCTTGAAATGTGAGACTGTAACCTGCATGTTAATACAATATGTTTGTGTATATACTGTAACTTGATTGTCTTTATCTATTTGTAAGTTTGGAGCTTTTCTCCCCGGGCCTCCGCTGAAAATGGACATGTATCCAGTGGGACTATCCCAGTCAACAAATGTAACATAAATAAAATAAATAAAAAAATAAATATCTAAACTAAGCTTCACTATATTCCTGATTGTATCTAAGAGAATTACTGTTCCCTACTTAATTGCTTAATAGAGCAAGGCAGATGATGTGGTAAGTGATCCTTCTTGTCTTTGTCAGGCCTAAGAAAGAATGCTCAGTCTCGCTAACAGACTTCTCAAAATAATATCTAAAATATTACTGCTGGGATAGTCTCCAGAATGACATAATGTCTGGTCATCTGACTTCCTAGTTCCCATGCAAAATCCCCATTGCTGGAAGGTGGAAGGACTTTGCACCTACATGTAAAAATACATACACACAAAGGCTTTTGCTCAGATCTTTGGCAGGTGCGGGAAGTTATAAAACAACTGCATACCTCTATGCTTCCACAGTAGAGATTAGTTCACCCCAAAGACAATACAGAATGCTTGCTAATACAAACTTTCTCTCTGGCTGCATTGAAACCTGTGAGATAACATCTTTACAGCCTAGCCTATAAAGTGACTTAATTTCACAAATTTTTCTAAAGTTTGCTGGAATGAGGTTAACACTCCCGTTTCCTCTGTTAAAACATATACATTTAAACAGTTACAATAGCGCATGCACATCTCTGTTCGCTCTAGTAAGGCACGCTGTGGATACATTTCAAACCCAAGCACTTTACAAAATACCTTTTTAAAACAAATGTCTGTACAAATAAGTTTGATATATACATGACATACAGTTCTAATACACTTGTAATACCAGCATCTTGTATGACCCACAGTTGTAATTTATTTGTAACACAACCATCTTGTATAAATCAATTTGATATTCACAAATGGCATATTCCAGCTAGCTGTGCTGGCAGTACTTCCTTTCTTCACAACAAGTACTCACAAAAAGCTTGTAATAATTGAAACAAGCTCCTGAGAGAGGATCTGCATTAATGCAAGATGGTGGCAAATGAGATCTGAGGTACTGCAGGCTGGCTGGGGCACTATGGGTATAGGGAGGAGCTTGAGAGTTGGATCCATAAAACTGTGGTCCGCTGACAAGTTTTCGGATCTGTAACCCATATGCTGAGGGAGAATGAAAAGAACATCAGATCAGGATGCTTTCAAGGTATATGATCAATATGAAGAGAGTCAAGAACTTTTTAAATAATGAATATGGCTATTCACTTAATGTTTTTCTTTGAAAAAATATGTGCAGGGTAAAAAACTTATCTGACAATGAAGTTCTACTGCCTCCTGAAAAATATAAAATGATATATTTAAACCACTAAAAACTGCTGCAAGTTGCAATAGTTATAATTTTAGTAAAGTGATTAATATTCATTTGTTAAAATATGGTATCAAGCTGCCCATTTACACTAAGGATTTTACAGATTTTTTTTTTTTATTTTATTAAAACCTCCGGACACCATTTGGGCTGATGATATGCGCTGGGTAGTTGTGGATATGAACAGCTTACATAACAAGGTTCAAAACAATTTTGGTTATGAGTGATTAAAACGTTGGGCTAGTCTTTCAAATATTTTTAGACAGACAATTTTTGGCTTAAAAAATAATTTTGTGTTTAACAAACACATGTATTAACAAAAGTTAGAGGGAACAGTCATTGGTGCACCTTTTACCCCTTTGTATGCTAATATAGTAATGACATTTTTTGGGCAGGAGTATACTTACTGTCTGGATTTTTTTAAAATATGTGAAACTTTATTTTCTTTGCAATGAAAATGTATTTATGTGTGTATCGGTTTTATTTTGTTTGTATATGTGGTGCCCAGATTTGCAATTAATTTAGTCTCTATACAAACAGATTTGGGCTCACTTTTTCATGAAATATTGTCAAGGACGAAGTTGCACATTTATATGTGGAGCTGATTATTAGAAAAGGGTCTGAATGTAATCTACATTGATTTGTAACCCAGCAGATGTTTTGGATAAAATAAATGGACATAGCTTCCATCCTCCACATCTGCTTTCTTCACTCCCCTATGGTGAGCTACTGACAGCTAAAAAAAATGGTAGTAAAATAAATTTTCTTTTGAATGAGAAAATTAATAAACATTTGATTATGTTTGTAAAAAAGGTTATTCTAACAACAATGTTATGAAAGTGTGTGAGAAAGTATTTAGGAAATCCCATCAAGAAGCCCAAGAGATGTGAGCAACACGAGCAGTACAGATCACAAAATATGCAATCATAAAATAAATGTGTTTTTTTTTATCTAATGTAACAATGTAGCTGATCAAATAGTTAAGTAATACTGGCCTATACTTCAGATCTGTCTTTAAGTAATGTTCATCTCCCTAGTACTTTTTTTATACCAAGGACAAGAGTATAGCTAATTTAACACAAGCAAAATTTGTATTAAATGAGATGGCTGAGATAAATGTATATCCTGTTCTGAAGCTAGATACTATGCCCTGTAACAATTGCGCTTGCAAATATATTGTTCCATGCTTTGAAGTAATTAATGGAAATAAAGTTCAGGTCTATAAGGTATTCACGTGAATCTGATGTACTTCTTGCTACAGCATGATCTTCCATCTTGCAACAAACTTTACACTGATGAAATAAGAAGAAAGGTGCATTTAGGTAGCGAGAACATGTTACAAATACAAGGTACAGTAAAAGTACTTGACGACAGCTAAACACTGTGTTGTTTCAAAATAGTGACCCTACTTGTCTAAAGGCAGCATTTTAATGTGTACTTATACTTGTAATTATGAGGTTAAAAAAATCTATTAAATAAAGTACTTTTATTTTAAAATCTGATACTTTTAAATTTACTGTAATGAATGCTGAAGTGAAACAAATATTTTAATTGTTTAATTTAATCTGTATATATTTCAGTATTGAATATTTCACTGAAGGCTGTTGCTAAAGGGGTGGTTGCTCCAATTAATTATGACAGGCCTAAAAAATATACTTTGAATGAAATCTACACATTTTCTTGCATTTGTAAAGCTACTGGCTGTTTTATTTGCACTATCACTTGCTTTTAGTTGAAGTGACAGTCTTCTGTAAAGTCTGACCAGTTTGTTGTATGTGAAACTTACAAAGGTTATGTTTTGCATTTTCAAAGTTACTAGCTATTTTTCACGTGAAAGAATGCTTTTCACTGGAGATGAGCAATTAATCATAAAGGTCTGAACAGTGTGTTCTGAGTGAAATGGACAAGGTACTATGTAATTAACTTTTACAGGGAAATTGGCAAGGAATATAGTGAAAATTAAGTTTCAAACTGTAAGTAGTGAATAGTTATACAAGCAGTTTCCTCCAAACCGGCTGTTTTGTCATATTAACATGAAATGTAAACGTCCTTGCAAGTAGAAACAAAATGCTAAGAATACTGAATTGTCATCTGTAGAGTTCAAATAGCATGTGAATTTGATACAGAAAGAATTTCAAGATGGACATTCAGCAGAGTATCAGGAACAGAGAAAATGGGGAGTAATAATACTGACTGTGAAAGAGACAACAATACTTGACAGGAGAGAGTAAAAATCATAATGGCACATTTGTACAGGTAGGGATTACTGGCAGGGGAGGAAGATTATGCTGGCATGTGTTTATACTCTACCTAAAACAACAATCATGGAGCTTAGAAGAATTATGAGAGAAATAAAATTTGAGCAAGAAATATTATTTGTATGGGGGTGCCTGATTTGCAGTAGTGAGGATGTACTGGGGACCAATAAGATTGAATATAACAGAAGAGGGCATATTGCTGAAGTATATGAGATTATTTGGCACAGAAGATGTGAATTTTGTAGAAGGAACTCAGAATGTACATATTATTTACCAAAATACAATAACTAGGCTACATTGGAGAGAACCTATATTTCATGAAGCATGTGTAATTTGAAAACTGAGACCCATCCAAAAAACATATCAAATCATGCATCAATAAAAGCAAATATAAAGATGCAGGATAATTATGTAAAAATGATATACTGGTGCTTTCCTACTTAAATCTGTTAGAGAATTTAAGTAAAAGGTACAGGATACGATTTGAAAGTTATTACAGTAAACAGAAACTACTTCACAAGGGATAATTATTGAGCAGGATAAAATGAAAATGGACTTTACAACATGGCTGAAATAAGAAAGAAATATATGGGAAAGAAGTTGCAGAAATTATTTAGAGAGATTGACAAAGGTTAACGTACTGCAGAAGTAAAGGAAATTTCAAGAGGAAGAGAAAAGTACAGTTTTGTACCTACCATAAATGTAGATGTCCGATAGATATGCAACTGCAGTCATAACATATGGGTTGCCCTGCCTCAGGCAGCCCTCGGTCGGCTGGATTCCAAAGTCTGGGTCTGGCGTCGGCCGGAGTCGCCTCCTCTCCGACGTCACAATGGCTGGAGTATAAAGGCATGGCCGAAGCCATCTTCTTCAGTGTTTCTTGCCCCAGATGCCAGATGCCCTCCAAGGAAGGCTAAATTTGGTGAATGGATAAACAATTCCAGACATGCACAACAGTAATAAACAGATGCACCATAAAAGGTACCCCCAGCTAATAGGAATAGGGGTAGTGGACCCTAAAAGAAAGTTGCAGAGGGGTAGGAGGGAGGGAAAATCCGACTGTAGTTGCATATCTATCGGACATCTACATTTATGGTAGGTACAAAACTGTACTATGTCCTTCAAGAATGCAACTGCAGTCATAACATATGGGTTGAATACCATAGCCAAGCTGGGGGTGGTTGGAACTAATAAAGGGATGGTGTAGCTATAATGCCATGCAGGACTGCCGAAGCAAAGCCTGCTCGGGATCTGGAGTATAAAGGCAGGTTGTAGTGCTTGGTAAATGTATGCACGGAGCTCCATGTAGCAGCCTCTAGAATGTCCTTTGTAGCCACTCCTCTTAGGAAAGCTGTGGATGTGGCTATAGCTCTGGTGGAGTGTGGCCTAAAATTGGCTGGCACACCTTTTCCATGAAAGGAATAGCAGAATCTGATGCAGTGTCCAATCCATTTTGAAATTGTTTGTTTGGAGATTGCTTTTCCTTGAACTCCAGCAGCATAGGCTACGAACAGTTGGTTAGACTTTCTGGTGGTCTTTGCTCTGTCCAAGTAGTAGCGTAGTTGTCTGTGTATGTCCAAAGTATGCAGCAGCTTTTCCCCCTTGTTTTGAGGATTGGGGAAGAATGTAGGCAGGTGAATGGCTTGATTTAGAGACACCCTGGAAATTACTTTTGGCATGAATGAAGGATTGGTCCTTAGGGAGAATCTGTCCTGATGAAAAATGAGAAAGGGAGGTACTGCCATGAGTGCCTGTATCTCCGAGACTCTTCTTACTGATGTTACTGCCAATAGGAAAACCGTTTTCCAGGAGAGAAATTGCATTTCTGCAGATGCTGCTGGTTCAAAGGGGGGAAGAGTTAATTTTTCCAAAACGAAATTGAGGTCCCATGCAGGTACTGGCGGTTTTCTGGGAGGTTTGATATTCTTTATCCCTCTTAGAAACTGTCTTAGCAAGGGATGTAAGAACACAGGTGGATCACAATTGTAGTTTGCTGAGATTGCTGAAGCGTGGATCTTTATGGAAGAATATGAGACCAGTATGAAACAATTCTGCCAAGTATTCTAATATCTGAGGTATGCTCAATACTGTTGCATACTGACCCTTGTTGGCATTCCAGATGATGAATCTCTTCCACTTGGCTGAATAAATCTTTCTGGTGGAAGGTCTGCGTGCTTCCAGTAGAATCTCTTGAACTTCTTTGGAAAGAGAGATATCGGAAGAAGTTATGGTAACCTCCAGGCTGTCAGATGCAATGTTTGCAGGTTTTGATGAACAGTCCTGTAATTGTGCTGGGTTAGAAGCAGAGGCCATAGAGGCAGAGGCCACGGCTTGGTCCGAGTTATGCTCAACAGCAATGGGTACCAGTGCTGCCTTGGCCAGTCTGGAGCTATCAAAATGCCTGTTGGTCGTTCTGCTTTGATCTTCAGTATCACCTTGGTCAGCAGTGGTAGAGAAGGAAATGCATAAATTGTTAGGGAATTCCAGCTGAAGGAGAGAGCATCCGTTTTCCAGGCTAGAGGATGGTGAGTTCTTGTACAAAACTTTTCCAGGTGATGGTTCAGGTGAGAAGCAAAGAGATCTATGTCCGGTCTTCCCCATGCCCTTGTTATTTGTGAGAAAATGTGAGGATGCAGCATCCATTCGTGTGGATCCCAGAAATTTCTGCTCAGCTTGTCCGCCAGAACATTGTCCTTGCCTGGCACAAACTGGGATTGTAAATGGATCTTCAGGCTCAGGGACTTTTCCCAAAGAATCATTGCTAATCTGCAGAGGGGATAAGAATGAGTGCCTCCCTGCTTGTTTATATACCACATAACCGTGGTGTTGTCTGTCCTTATTAGCAAATGTCCTTGTTGAAGTGATTTTTCGAAAGTCTCGATTGCATGTATCACTGCCAACATCTCTTTTTGATTTATGTGCAGATGCCTTTCCCTTGGGTTCCATTGCCCTTGGATGCATCTGTCCTCCATGTGCGCCCCCCCCATCCATGATCTGAGGCGTCTGTTGTAATGATTTCACCTGCTTGAGGTATGTTGAAAGACATGCCTTGGTTTAACTGACTTGCTTGAGCCCACCACAAGAATTCTCTTTGCAGACATGGAATAAGTGGGATTACGTCCTCTAGGCTTTGGCTGTGTTGTGACCATAAGCTTTTTAAGTACCATTGCAGCTTTCTCATATGAAGTCTTGCCAAAGGTATCAGAAGAATGCAGGATGCCATGAACCCCAGGGCCTGCAGCATTTTCCTTGCAGTCAGCTGGGAGAGCTTTGCTAGGCCTTTGAAGTAGTCTGGTAACTGCTCTTGTTTTTCTTCTGTGAGGAAGGCCATTTGTGTGTTTGTGTCCAGTTTGGCTCCCAGGAAAATAATCTGTTGGGATGGCAGTAGTCTTGATTTTTGAATGTTGACTGTGTATCCCAAGGCCTGTCGTAATTGAATGACATAGTCCAAGTTTGTTATCAAGGTTTGTTTGTTGTCTGCTTGTATCAGGCAGTCATCCAGGTAGGGGTATATTTGAATCCCCTGGAGTCTGCAGTGTGCCACTACTGATGCCAGGCATTTCGTGAACACTCAGGGCGCAGTAGATAAGCCAAATGGCAATGCTGAGAATTGATAATGCTCTGTCCCTGCAAGAAATCTGAGGTATCTTCTGCAACTGTGTCTGATTGGGACATGCAGGTATGCCTCCTTGAGGTCCAGAGTGACCAGCCAAGACCCCTTTGCCCAGCATGGGAAGGAGTTGCTGTAACGTCAGCATTTTGAACTTTGGCACAATGAGAAAAGTATTTAGAATAGACAAGTCCAGTATACGCCTCCATTTGTTTTCTTTTCCTGGAACAAGGAACAGTCTTGAGTAAAATCCCTGGCCTTGTTCCTGAGGTGGGACCTTTTCTATTGCTTTTATGCTTAGCAGCTTTGAAACTTGAATGAGTGCCTCTGCCCTTTGATGATGTGGCAGGTTTGGCATGCCTTGTCTTATTGGTAAAGCATGGAAGTGGAATCTGTATCCTTTGTCTATTAAATCCAGAATCCAGTTGTCCTTGGTTAAGATATGCCAGTTGTTTGAGAATAAGGATAATTTTCCGCCTAAAGGTGCTTCTCTTTGAGCTTTGGTAGGCAGCATGAAAGTCAAGTCATTGTGATTGTCCTTGTGGTGCGGCTGGACTGGCTGCGCCACTTCTTTGATTTGGTGGATGCCATTGCCGGCCCCTGTAGGAGCCTCGGTTTTGCCCTCTACCTCGAGCACGCCTGTTTTTCCCCTTTGAAACTTGCCAGTGTCTAGAAAGGACCATTTCTTTGAAGGCCAATTCCTGCTGAATCTGGGTGGCTGAACCTGGAGGAAATCTTTGACTGTCTGAACTGATTTTGCCTTTTCCTCAATGGACTTCAACACATCTTGTGCATTAGCACCAAAAAGCTTTTGTTTTTCCAGAGGTGCACCAAGTAACTTTACTTTAACATGGTCTGGCAGTGGCTGTTCTTTTAACCAAGCATGTCTACGTATAACAGCCCCTGTCATAGCTGCCCTACATGAAGCCTCCAGTGCATCATAACCACACTGTAGAAAATGATTGCTAACCTGCTGAGTGTTATGGACCAGATCCTGCAATGCCTTTCTATCAATAAACTCAGGAGAGGCTAGCTTTTTCTGTAAATCATCCAGTAAATAATCCTGGTACTGAAACATATGAAAAAGGCAGTTAAGTGACCTCATGGCAAGGGTGGTAGAGGTATAAACTTTTTAACCCCATCTCTCCAGGGACCTTGCTTCCCTATCCGCTGGCAGTGGATTATTGGCTGAGGAAGTAGCCACTCCTTTGGGGCCCTGTGAAATAGTTTCAAGATCCACAGAGTGGGCCTTAAAAAGATGCTTGTGAGTGTCAGGGACCCTGTAATATCTGTCTGGCTTGACAGGAGCAGGAGGGAGAGAATCAGGGTTAGCAATGGAGTCGGAGAAGACATCATCCAGGACATCCATAACTGGAGGGATAGCTAAAGGCCTGTGCTGGGGTAACTTGAGGAAGGTACGTAGCCTTTTCCTAGAATCAGAAAATTCCTGACCCTGCCACTTAAAATGTTCCCTCATAGAGTGGAGGACTTCACCGAATGAAAAATCCTCTGGAGGAGAGGCAGAGGGAATTGACTCCTCAGCATCAGAGTCCTCATAGGCCTGGAAGGATTCTTCTTGTGTATCTGAATGCTCAGAATCCCCAGAGGCTTCATCTGAAAAGAGGTTGTCAGCCTGCTCAGTTCTAGGCCTTTTCTCTGCAGGCGGCTGAGAACCTCTGTCAGGGTGAGGCTGAGACCCCCTGATAAGAGAGATGAGGTCTGCAGCAAGAGACATGATCTGCTTATCAGAAGAAGGGGCCTGGGCAGTAGGTTTAGGATGGGCCTTGGCCTGGCTGGCGGCCTTGGCACGTGCAAAGGCCTTGATGGACATGGATACAGGAGGCCTAGCTGCCCCACGTGCAGGATTAACCTTGTCCACGGGTATGGTGTCGGGTAGATCCAGAACTTCGGTTTCTGGAGGAAAATCAATAACTGGCACCGGTGTAGTCTCCGGGACCGAAGGACGTGTTACCGCTGTGTCGTTGGCCTGGAGCGGTTGAATTACCGCTTCCGTAGGGACCGAAGCACTCGTGGAGGGCTTAGGAGAAATATCGGTAGAGGACGCGGGCCGCGGATGTCGGTCCCGGTCCTTACGCTTTTTGGAAATTTGTGTTGTTGGTTGATCCGACGGCATGATATAAGCGAAGGATTCGCCGAAAAAGTCTTCGGCAAATTCTGTCCGGCGCCTGAGAGTGCGCTTATTAAAGCAAGCACAGGCAGCACAGGCCGAGACGTCGTGGTCTGGGCCCAGGCAAGGGAGGCAGTAAGAATGGAAGTCCTTATGAGGTATTTGTTTACCACAAGACAAACAATTATTAACTTTCTCAATTTGTTCTGACATCAGCTGAGGCAAGAAAAAATGTTCCCCAACGCGGTACTTAGCTTTTAGATGACTTCGGTAACTGAAACACAGGAGCTGACCGACCGGCACTTGCGAACTGCTTCTGCTTCGGGCACCGCGCGGCAAGAAAGACTGAAGAAGATGGCGTCGGCCGATGCCTTTATACTCCAGCCGTTGTGACGTCAGAGAGGAGGCAACTCCGGACTCAGACTTTGGAATCCGGCCGACCGAGGGCTGCCTGAGGCAGGACAACCCATATGTTATGACTGCAGTTGCATTCTTGAAGGACATCTGCAAACTGCTAAAGGAAAATTAAGGGAGAACTTGGAGCATATGCATGAGTTTAGAAAGGTTGCTGATAAGCAACAACTTTTTTAATATCTCTAGAGCGCAAAAACTTGTAGTGCAATTTAGATAATAGAAAACAGGAAGAGTTGTAGCCAAAAAAGGGAGCCAATGTCAAGAAAAACAGATATCCCATACAAGTATTTTGTACATTTTATAAAAACGTGTATAAAGCAGAAGACTGTGGAAATAAGTAAAAGTACAAATGGAAAACTTAATTATGCCAAGATTAAAGGAAGCTGAGGTTCAGCAATTAATGGGTAAGAAAAAAGTGATATAATGTAAAAAAATGGAAGTTATGTACTTACTGTAATTTTGAATCCTTTCATCTTGGTGTGTTACATACAACGTTTGGGAAAAGAGCCTCTTTGGCAGATATGATCCAACCATTCTATTACCACTACTTGCCTTGAACTTTGCCAAGAAAATTTCCCATGTTTTCCTTCTGCTTTCAGATAAAGTTTGCTGACTAGGTGCTAATAAGGACCTTGAAGGACAACAGTATCATATTATGAACAAGGAAGGGACAACAGGGCTTCAAGGTGGTCTCTCACGTCCTTCAAGAAAAATGGCAATTTGGATGGGGAAAGTAGGGAGGGAGAGACATCATACTGGATGGACTATGATGAAAAGGATCCAGTATTATGGCAATCACACAGCTTCCCTATCCTATTTCATCCAGTCCTCACAATCTTACCACTGGGACACAATCCCAACCTACCTTATTTCCCAGGTGGCATGGTAATAGGATTGGCCTTATGACAGGATACCTCTGAGAAATGCAGCTCCAAAACAGGCTCTTGATACAGAAATTATATCTAGCTTGTAATGCTTGGCAAAGGTATGCAATATAGATCATGTCACTACTGCACAAATTTCAACGAAAGAAAAGTTTCTGAACAATGCCAAAAAAATTGATGTACATTCTTATGGAATGAGCTCTTGGTTTAGTTGGCAATGTTTTATTTATTTATTTACTTGGATTTGTTTACTGGATAGTCCACTGGGCCTTAGGAGCTCGTTATCAGTTGAGGCCCGGGAAGAAAAGCTCTAAAACAAGATATAATATAGAACAAGGAAAATACATACAGGCAAGTTAACGTCTTAAAGAGTGTCTTCCCTGCCAGGAATCTGAAGTCTGAGGAAGATGCTGGCTCAAAGGGGCTCTGGTTAATGACTGTAGTATAAAGTTCAGGTCCCAAGGAGGCATAGGTCTCAACCTCTTAAGAGGTCAATGTGGAACACAGACCCTGACAATGTGTGACAAACAGGCAAAATGTGGAACACCCCATTTTCACACTTCGTGAAAATGCACCATTTCCATGGTGCCAAGCTGAAATGGTCTTTCAAGCAAAATCAGTAAGCTGAAGTATATATGAACCAAGGATAAACACTGTACAAAAAAGCATTTAACTGAAGCAAAAAATGTACTATATAATACGGAAAAACAGTACCATAACTAAGTGCGCAATCAATAACAAATTATTCACTTATAATCAGAAAGCAAAAGCAACAGTTCTGCATAAGACTAAGCACTCATGGTCTAGGCACTTTTCCACTGACCAATTCACATGATTTTGTAAACAATACCTCTCAAGTGTTCATTATAAGGAAAATTCCTCACTTTGAGTCTTAAAATGTCCATATTCCTTGAAGTTCCACATTGAAAGAGTCAGTCACACAGTCAGTTTTAGAACAATTTTAACAGATATTCACAGAAAACAAATACTTGTAAGTATAAAGTAACTCATTTTTGCCAGCCTGTGAGCTACTAGTTGAAGTTATTAGCAAGCTGTTCTGCCCTACTACAGACAGTGAGGAAGGAGAACTCAAGGTGCAACCCTGTAAACATAAAACATTTAAACTGCGAGAATACCCCCACCACTAAATGCACAGCAAATGTTACAAAGACATGCATCTGGAACATTTCTCCCCGTATCTCCACTGAATAATGGCTCATTCCAAGTCCGACTTTCCCAGTAAACAAATGTTAAATAAAAATAAAATAATAAAACAGCAGATAATTCCCCTATCCTTTACAGCACTAATACACTGTAGTACACAAAAGACCTAACTGATATTCATGGTAAATAATACTGAATTGTATTGCACAGCAAAATAACTTAATATTTTTTTTTTTATTATGTGAGCTTCTAGTTGAAGATATTAGTAAACTACTCTGCTTTCATACGCAGAGTGCAAACACTGGAGACAGAAAAAAAAACTGATAGAATGTCCCTACCCCCTCTAAAAAACTACTAAGCTGACAGACTTTGCCTACCCCACACCAAATGTACCGCAGACAACTCAGCTATCCGGTAGAACACAAACTAAAAATATACAAAAGCTCTACATACTGGATAATACATGACACCCACTATAATATAAACCACAAAGTATAAAATAAAAAACAGTCTGGAAAGAAACTTGATAGTTTTGTCAAGGATTCCAAAGACTGCTAATTCAAGACAGCTTTATAAAGTTTAAAGACTTGATGTAAAATTTTATGACACTGGTAAAGTTTGTATTACAAAAAGAAAAGAAAGAAAATGATATGGGTATTGAAGTTTTGGGGTGTATGTCGATGCTGAACAGTTTGGTTGTAAGATGAACTTTTTAACTGGACTAAAGTAATATTTAAAATTCTCTGTATTTTTGTCTTTTTATAACCTCATTATATTAACTTCATCTAGAATTTGTGAACAAAGAAGTGAAGAGGTATGAAGCAAAAAGAGTTATATGAGAGTATAAATTAGATGCCATCAGAGTAAATTAATACGAAAGGCACATTAGCGCAAGAAAGCCACAGAAGTCACCCCTCCCCTAACCACACCACACAGACACACACACACACACACACACAAAAACACACAGTTTTCTTTTTTTCTTTTTTTTTTAATAATTAGCGTCCATCTTTACTAGTAAAGTATGTACATGGATGGTCTGACTGGGGTCTCCAAGCACTAGACCCCCCACTAACTTGCAATACAAATCTTCAATGTACCCACCGTTTCCTTCTTCCTCCCCACAAGTTGCTGTTGCCCAGATCTGGGCACCTTCTGCCAAGTTGAAGTAAGGTGGATGCAGACTATAGCCAGTGACCCCTTCACCATTCCGAGGCAGCTCTTGACTGCCTACCAGTGTCCAAAGCGACAGGTTGAAAAGGGAAATCTGCCAAAAAAGCATCGATAATGCCGTAGTCCCTCTCTTAATCCCGGTGAAGGCTCTCCTCATGTGCCTGCACCTCACCTTACAATGTGCATGCACTGTATACTAGTCCCTGCGCTGGTGCCTTACATCCACAAAGAAGAGTAAAGTGCTTCTGGCAATACATCGCAGAGGCACGAAAACTGTCACCTGGAAATCTTTCACTGATTTCCTCTTCTCCTGGTTGGATCACTTTGCATCAGTAATCAATCTCTGATTGGTCATATTACCTGTATCTGTTTTTGTGGTATATGAGCTAATCAGAATGTGCAAAGCGGAACCAACACTCCTAATGCGGAAACGCAAAACTTTGTGAGTTCTGTGCCTTAAATGTGGTGCATTCCGCATAATCCGGAGCACTTGGCAGCTTAGCAAGGAGGTATGGGATCTTAAAGGAAGATGTTAAAAGGAAGGCCTGTATAAAAAAAAAAAAAAAAAAAAAAACTTTTACAATTTGTGGGTTGGTAGAGAGTACTGGTGGAAACCGATGCTGAAGTTAAAAATTGATGCTAATTATACACCGAACATGGAGTACCTGAAGCTAGCATTAATTAAATTAGATATGAAATGGAGAACCATGGTATGGGGACAGAAACTATCTCTAGCTATGTGGTTCACCTATAAAGAGAAATGATTATCCTTACTTCTGTAAACTTTACAAGCAAATTCTTTTTTAAACACTGACAAAATGTAAACCACACTTGGATAAGACAGAATTGCTGGTCATCAACAGAACTACAAAAAACATGTGTTCCACTTGAGGTTCTGTAAGTCCAGCTGATACTACTTAGACAGGTAAGAAAGATGATCCATTTGGGGATCTAGAAGCCATGGGTGTTCAAGTGAGGAATGAGCAAGGGAAATCAGAGTTGCCTGTATCAGAATAGGCCAATAAAGACGACTGTGGCTCTGCATGCCAAGGCTTTCTGTAGGATCTTGGTAATTAGAGGAATTGGGGAGAAAGCATAATACATGGATCCTAGGAACCAACACCAGACTAGAGTGTCTCTTGGTGACAGGCCTTAGGGAACAGCAGGACAAAGTAGCTGCTGCATTTGGTGTTTAAATGGGGAAGCAAAATGACTGCAACAAGGTTGTCATCAGTGGCTGAAGATTTGTTGTCCTCTTGTAGAGTTGAGACCACTCGCAAGGCATTAGGATGGATCTGTTGAGCCCGTCTGGTAGACAATTAGCTTTCCATAGGATGTGTTGCAATCAGAAATTGGTGCAAAGCTACGGTCCACTGCCATTAACCTCATGACTTCTCTGCAAATGAGTAAAATTTGGTTCCTTTTTGTTTGTTTATATAATATTACATGCACATTGATTGGATTGAGATCATTCCCAGAAGAAGGAAGTTGTTCAATTCCTACAGTACCAGCATAACTGCTCTCATCTCAAGGTTACTGACATGAAGATTTTCCTCACCTTCTATGTCCCTTGGAGTTGGACCATTCTCCCCTCAAATTAACCCTCCCAACCCAGAGAGGAGGCGCTTGTACTGACCATTACTGAAGGTGATGGAAGGATAAAGGACCTCCCCATCCCTACCACTGGAGGAGTCCACCACCACAAGAGATGGCATCTGCAAAGTGGAGTAATGTGCACAGAAGCAATGTGGGGATATGATGGCACAGACCACTGAACAATGAGCATCCAATGAATTCATGCGTGAGGAACCATCACAATGACTGAAATTCACAGGAAAGTACTAGGACAGCTGCCCTTCCAGGACATTTTAAGCCTACTAAATTTCCCTTTCTGTGCTCGAATTAACCTATCCCATTTGGTTAGAGATTGGCCTTACCCATCTCATGCTTGGTAATTATATATTACTCCTAATGAGAATAAATGAGAACATATCGTAAATAATTTGAGGGCTCCACGCATGAGATAAAGCATTTAGAAGCTGCCTTTATCCTGGGGTAAATTTTCTGTTTTCCATCCAATAGATCCAAGATGCACTTTACTATGGACAGGGATGGACTTTGCTTTATGTGGATGAGGAGTCTGTGACAGAGCAACGGTATCCTCAGTGAGCTATATGCACCCCATCGAACTGTTAAGTTGATGCTGAAGAAGAGGTTCAGATCCCTGGACACGAGTATTTCCGAGACCATCTGACTTGCTCATCAGTACTGGGTTGGAGGAGGCCTTGTATAACATCCACAGGCCCCTTCTTAACAGTCTGTAGGTCACAGAATATAGGGACAGGGCTATAAGTCGGTCAATCTAGGAAATGTTGTTTAGGACTTGTATCCTTTTAGTTAGGTGTCTATGTGGGCATGAGCTGCACTTGTCTGGATATATGCATGACAAAGGGGGCATTATATTCAATGAATGGCCTAATGAAGGCTGAAGTAAAGGGGGACAATGACATTCCTAGACATATACACAATCGCTTTGTTTACAAGCTTTACAATACAGAAGAACTTTCTTATGGCAATGGATAAGTGTTGGTCAAAAGTTAAGTTATGGTCCGTATAAGTTCCCAAATCCCAAAATGGGTCTACTCTTTGAGGTGTACTGTTAATGTGGTAGTTCCCTGGGACAGATGTCCTCCCATAGGATTCAATAATGCATTTTTTTAACAAGTCATCAACCCAAGAACTTTGAAGACCAAGGAAACTAGCAGGCTGTGACAAACAGGTACTGGGCTGTGTTTCTGAGAGACTGAGTCCTACTGGAAGAAAAGCTCACATAATGCAATTTGTTGTGTCTACATGGCATCCTATGAACATGACGAACTCAAGCAGGCTGAAGGTGTGATCTGTTGTAGTTGACTGAAACACAACAACTTCTGGGAGACATTCAACATTAGACTGGATTCTTACAAACAAACCAGACAAACATTCCTTCCTTCACTCACTCTCTCTAGCAATATGCAAGGGAATTACAGGGTTCACTGGAAACATCTCTAAAGAATTCACACAGCAGGCTCATCCAAAAGGCAGTATGAGTCTGCTCAATTCCACTCACCATTTATTTAGCACAAACCTTGTACCACCTATGGACTCATGTTTTAAGTAAGTGTTAGGGGTATCCAGTCTTTTCTGCGTGTATTTTAGCCTGCACAGTGACTAGTCTGAAGACAAGTGCTTCTGTGTTCTGGGGGCGGGGGATGTGTGTGAGTGTGTGATAAACTGAAGGTCTGCCAGCCCAGCTAGACAGAATTTTGTAAATAATTCTATGTCCTTGTAAATATTAATATGATCCACAGGCTTGCTTGACAAATGTAAAAAAACTGTGTTATGTATTGAACTTCAAAAATGTAACCACAATGCACCCTGCTGGAAGAAAGCTGATAAGCAAAGAATTTTACAACTGTGTGTGATTTCAAGATCAGAGACAGAATGTCGGCAGATGGAAATTTTTTCTATTGCCCTAAGACAGAGATAATTACTAGGTTTCACATGTAAAGTGTCTTTTATTTCAGTGGCTTCCTGGCAAGCTGTAAGATCACAAAGAAATGTTAAATTTTAAGTTCTGTAAGCCTGGGAACTTAAGTAGAGGTTACAAGAATGATGACTCAGCAGTAATGTGCATTATCAATTTAAGACCATCTCAGAGAGAGAGAGAGAGAGATAGAGATAGCAATTTGTATTTTGTTCTGAAGCTGACAACAACTCACCTGCACTTGCTTTGCTCTGTAAGTAGGATCTTAGACCTTAACATTTCTCTTAGAGATAGACAGAAATAGCAAGATTAGTCCATCTGTTTTCTATATTAATGTTAGACTATCCTACAATGTTGTTTTAAAGTATTTCCTGTGATTTCTGAACTCTTGAATGTCGTTGTGTATTAGCATTGGTCTCATCCTCCTTATTTATGGCATATATATGCTCTCAAATCCATTCTTGTAGAGTATGATTAGTCTTTCCAACACTGCAGTCAGCGTAAAAATATAGCTAGGCATATAGTGAATGAGGGGACAACACAAGTTTATTGTTTTAGAGCTTACCTATAGGATCTATGCCTGGGTAACATTAAGAACTTCACAGAGAAAGGAGAAACAAATTGGATTATTAGGCTTCAAGCAGACAGTTCTTAAGGTCTTAATAACAGACTGTCGATATAACCATTTTTGATAGACAGACCCTTGAATAAATGAATAAATAATCTATACATATATTTTTAAATGAATGTTTTGTTTTCACATATTGAGATTTTTTTCATGATTTTAGACACGTTTTATGTCCAAGTATATTCTATTTATTGTTTTCCTTTAAGAATGATTTGACAACATGTGGCTAGTTTTGTATCAGTCCCACTTTAAGGCTAAACTGGATGATGTGAATGATTTTATATGATTGGATAGTTTGAATTTTTGTTTAAGTATATATAGAATGTGTTTTCAAGTTGTTTTTAAAATCTGAAGAAGCATCACTTATAGATGTGAAAGCACTGATTTGTTTTAAATAAAGTGTTCTTGCTTTACCAGTTTCACCAGTGTGCCACGTTTGTGCCCGCACTTGTTTTTGAATTTGGTTTATTTTTCTTGTGGAGCACTTAATTCTCAGGGCTATTAGTTGCTTTTTTGCTACTTCCTAAATGGGATGACAGGAAGGGATTATTTCTGAATCTTATGGTTTTTGAAGACTGGTACAGTAATAATGGGCTTACTTGGGATCAGGAATTGTCAAAGTGTTTTAAAGCTTTTCTACCTAAAACTCTTAAGACTTGCATTGTAATACATGCCTTACCTCTTGATACTCTTCATGTCCAGCTAAATGCAGCTTTACAAGCTTTGACACAGAAAACCTGTTTCAACACTAGGTTGTTAGACCAATTCAGAATAACTAGAACAGACAATCTTATGGAAACTGTAGCATTGCTTTCTTTAGCATATGCCATAGTGCACAATTACTCTGACAGAGAAATGAAACAGTATGATGTACAGAAACAAATGATTGAAGTTTTTTTGCAAAGAGTTCAGAGACTTGATACAGCTATCAAGATAAATGTAACTGCTACAGCCAAGACCTTAGAGAAAGTCGTCCATTTAGTGGTTAGACAGAAACAGATTTTGCAAGCATCAGATGCCAGTAATGAGATTTTTTCTGTAGATACTGATATTGCAGCAGTGAAGCAGACTTCACCAGTCCCAGCAGTTGAATGTTTTTATTTGTAAAAAGCTTGGGCATGTGAAAAAAATAGTGTCCTAAATACAGGACATGGAAACACAAGCGTGTGGAAGCTGGTATTGATGACTTAGTTCCAGTTGGTTTCCAATAAAGCTAGACCAGTTAAAAGATCTGAAGGTGGGCAGTAAGTGAGTGAGATTACTGACAAACCACCTCCTTATTCATAGTATGATTCAGTGTATCCTTGTCTGGATGGTTTGAAATCTGAACCAGACACAGCACCGAGAGTTCCTACAGCTCCAGCTCCCAGTGAAGTTGACACAGATTTATTTTTTCCTGAAGGGAGTGCACATAGTGCGCATTGGTAGAGATAGGAAATACTGTTAGCTTTTCAGATACAAGGCATCCCACTATGGTTAATGACTGACCAAATGACATAAGTGATGGACAAAGTTCGAGCCCAAGGGATGATCAGAAGTATGCTGTAGCTCAGGTTAATGTTGCAGTGACATACCAGACTTTCAGAATATGTATGAAGACTGTGATAGTTCAAGCACTGAATCAGTTGGTGTATTTGACTTCATTCCAGGTTGGAAAAGACAGCAGACCATACATTTCATTACTCATAGGAAAGGAATTGTGGCTCAATGTGTTACTTGACACAGGGGCTTTAGTTTCAATTACAAACAGACCTCTGCCAAAGGACCCGGGTACAGTTCTCATGCTATCAGGGTTTGAATGGTTAAAGGTAGCTGCAGTCAGCAGCAAACCTTTGGAGATTAGATTTTTAAATAAAGCCAATCAGCCTGAGAAGAGAACAGCAGTAAAAGTCTTGTTACATCCCCAGTGTGACAGCATCATTTTGAGAATGGACATTACTTCAGAATTAGGTGGTGTGTCAGATTTTAGTAAGATATTGTGGAGGAATAAAGATGCTATGATATGTACAGTGGTGCAGACAGAAGAAATGTTCAAAAAGCTGTGTGCATTAGACTGCACTGAACAGGGACAGGATTTAAGATATAAATTGATGCAAGAATTTCCAGAATTATGGGCTAAAGATAAAACAGACTGTGGTCTGGTTGCCAACGCTACTGTAAAGGCAGAGGAGCCTACAGACAGGTTACCACTTTATCAGAAACAGTACACCATTCCATGAGAAGCAGTGGAGGATATTCATAAATGCATTACAGACAGGGAAAGGAAAGGTATTATAGTCCAAGAATCTAGCCCGTGTAATTCACCCATGTGGCCCGTAAAGAAGGACGGTAGTTACAGATTAGTTTTAGACTTGAGGCTAGTAAATAAGTTCACAACTCCAGCATCACATGCTGTGCCTAGTACACCTGAAATGGCTGTTAAACTAGATCCACAGAGTAAATGGTTTACAGTTATTGATTTAGCAAATGGATTTTTTGCTATAACTCTAGCTGAAACTTCACAGAAGCAGTTTGCTTTTACCTTTGAGGATGCACAGTATTTAATGACATGCCTACTAATGGGTTTTGTAAATTCTCAAGTGCTGTTGCATTAGACATTGGCACAGGTACTGCGGCCATTGAACTATGGCAATAAAGTTTTACAATATATAGATGCTATCCTGATACAGAGAAAAACATAGGAGGAGCATTTGAAGGTACTATGTGATGTCTTACTGGCTTTGCAGAAAGCTGGGTTCGAAGTCAATGCCAAAAAAAATGCAGTTAGAAAACCAACAGGTCAAATTCTTAGGGGTAACTGTACAGACACAGGCTCGGACCCCTTACAGGGAAAGGATGCAATCTATCCTGAGTATGCCCTTATCTACCACCATTCAGGATTTACAAATGTTTTTAGGAATCATGAATTATGATAGGGAATTTATGGAAGATCATGCAGTCTTGGGAGATCCTTTCTATAAAATGATTAATGTCAAGATGCCCAGTACTACAATTTTGGCATGGTCAGAAGAGGGAAAGATGTCGGTGGAGACACTAAAGCAAAAGCTGGCGATAGTTACTGAATTAATCACACCAGCAGCAGAATATCCTTTTTATTTGCAAGCAACAGCAGGAAATGACAGTCTACAAAGATACCCTCATACCCTACAGCAGGGGATTCACACTAAACTAAGAGCTATTACCTTTTTCAGCAGAATGTTGACATCAGTGGAGAAGGGTTATCACCCTTGTGAAAAGGCTTTGTTAGCTATATTTTGGGAAATTCAACAGTCAGAATTTATAACACAGTTCTCTCCGATAACAGTGCAAACACCACACCATACAGTCAAGATCCTATTGTATACAGACAGATGCACAGCCACATTAAGTGGATTACAGCCTTAGAAAGTGTAGTTGTGTACAATTACCATAAATGAAGATGTTCGAGTGTATTCACTGTTGCAGTCATTACATTTGGGTTATCTGCTTGCAGGCAGCCCTCAGTTGGCCTGATTATCAAAGTCTTGGGTCCTGCGTCGGCTGCTGTCTCATCTTCCATGGCGTCAGGTAGTCAGGGGTATAAAACATGCAGCGGACGCCATTATATCTGTTTTTCTTGCCCCAGATGTCAGATGCCCCCATAATGGGAAGCAATTATATACAAGGTTACACCGCCAACAAAAAGCAAATACACCGGAAAGTTTTAAGCATAGTAAACAAGAATAGAGGTATAGTCAATAGAAGTCAGGGGGCTGGAGAGAGGGTAACCAGGACTGCAAATGTGAATACACTCGAACATCCACATTTATGGTAAGTGTACATAACTATTCTATGTTCTTCGTGTTTCACTGTTGCAGTCATTGCATTTGGGTAGATTCCTAAAGCTAAGGAAGGGAGGAGGCAATCAAATAGCATTAGGACCAGCTATAAGGCCCTGCAAGACTGCAGTGGCAAAACCAGCTCTAGATTTTGAAAAAAAATTGTAAAGTGGTTATGCTTGGTGAAGGTATGTACAGAACTCCAGGTAGCAGCGTCCTAGGATGTCCCTGGTAGGGACACCTCTGAAAAAGGCTGTAGAGGTATATGCAGCCCTGGTGTAATGTGGTCTTATCCCCTGTGGGGTAGGTTTTCCATGGTGCTTATAGCAGAAATGAATGCAGTGGCCTATCCACTTAGAAATGGTTTGCTTTGAAATGGCCTTCCCCTCTGCCCCTGCAGCAAATGCAACCAGCAGCTGTTCAGATTTCCTGAGAGGCTTAGTCCTGTCCAAGTAAAATCTAAGTTGTCTGTGCACGCCCAAGGAGTGCAGTATTCGTTCCCCTTTGTTCTGTGGATTAGAAAAGAAGGTTGGTAGATGAATGGACTGATTAAGGGCCACACTGGATACCATGTTGGGCATAAAGGAGGAAGTGGTCTGAGGGACACCCTGTCCGCATGAAAGATGATGAAAGGCTCCACTGCCATGAAGGCCTGTAATTCAGACACCCTTCTTGCTCAAGTGATGGCTAGAAGGAAGACTGTTTTCCAAGAAAGGAATTTTAACTCTGCATTTGCAGCTGGCTCAAAGGAAGGAAGAATGAGCTTTTCCAATACAAAGTTAAGGTCCCACGCTGGAGTAGGGGCTCTCCTGGGTGGTCTTAAGTTTTTGGCCCCTCTGAGGAACTGCTTCAGCAGTGGATGAGAGAAAAGGGGTGGCTCTGTATTATAATGAGCTGAAATGGCCGAGGCATGAATTTTGATGGAAGAAAAGGAAAGGCCCTTGTGAAGCATCTCAGTTAAGTATTGAAGAATGTGTGGTAAATTGGGCAATGCTGTGTCCATCCCCAGAGTTTGCCTCCAAAAACAGAATATTTTCCATTTTTCAGCATAGGATTTTCTAGTACTAGGCCTCCTTGCCTCCAGAATGACATCCATCACTTGCTTACTGAGGGATGGTAACGGAGAGATTATGTAATTAGCCAGGCTGCAAGGTTCCAGGTTTGAAGCTGTGGGTGCAGGGGTCTGAGGCAGGTGCCATGGTTCCAGAAGTGACACACTGCACAAGTGGGGGTACCAGTGTTGGCGTGGCCAGTTTGGTGCAATAAGTATTGCCCTTGGCTTGTCCTGTTTGATCTTTAGTAGCACTTTGGAGAGGAGAGGCAGAGGGGGAAAGGCATAAACTGATAGTTTTTTCCAGGTGAAGGACATGGCATCCACTTTCCAAGCTTGTCTGTGGGAAGTCCTTGTGCAGAATTTTTCCAATTGGTAGTTCTGAGGGGAGGCAAACAGGTCTATCTCTCTAGGCTCCCCCATTTGTTTCTCAACATGTTGAATATCTTTGGTTCCAGTTTCCACTCGTGTGGGTCCATGAGATTTCTGCTTAGGTCGTCTGCCAGGGTATTTAGCTTACCTGGCAGGAATAAGCTTGTAGGTGCACTTGGTAGCTCAAGGCTGTGTTCCACAGAGCCATGGGTATGAGTGGGATCCCCCCCTGCTCGTTTATGTAGTGTTGTCCGTCTTTACCAATAATTGTCCTGGAAGAATGTGGTCCTTGAAGGCTGTCGGAGCATTCTGCACAGCTACCATTTCTTTTTGATTGATATGCAGGTGCATTTGACTCGGGTTCCATTTGCCCTGAATGCACTGCCCTGCCAAGTCAGCCCCCCATGCACAGTCTGATGCGTCTGTTAGGGTTTGGGCGGCAGGGGGTAGAGTGAATGGCAGTCCCTTGTTGTGGTGGCAGGCCTTTGCCCACCAAAGGAACTCTGTCTTTAAGCAAGGGATGACAGGAATCATTGATTCTAGGTCCTGAGAATGTTACCACCATAGGCTTTTTAGATCCATTGTAGTTTCCTCATATGCAGTCTTGCATATGGAATTAGTAGAATGCAAGAGGCCATGAACCCCAGGGATTGCATGATTTTCCTTACAAATAGCTGGGTCTTTGTGGCCAGTAGTTTGAAGTAGGCTGTCAAATGAACTTGTTTTGCTGGCGTGAGGTAGGCCATCTGAGAATTTGTATTCAAGCTTGCTCCCAGGAATACAATTTGCTGGCAGGGTACTACATGTGATTTCCTTTCGTTTATGGTGTACCCCGAGAAGTTAGTAATTTCTTTACAAATGCCAGATGATTTAATAGTATGTCCTGGCATTCTGCCTGAATTAGACAATCGTCCAGGTATAGGTATATTTTAATATTTGTTTGCCTGCAAAATGCAATGACTGATGCTAGGCACTTTGTGAATACCCTGGGCGCAGTAGATAAGCCAAAGGGCAGTGCAGAGAACTGATAGTGCATGTAGCCTGCTCTGAAGCATAGGTATCTTCTGCAGGATTCCCTTATTGAGATGTGCAGGTACGCTTCCTTTAAATCCAGTGTTGCCAACCAGGCATTTTTGCCTAGCATGGGAAGCAGCTGATGAAGAGTTAGCATTTTGAATTTTGGGATTACCAAAAAAGTGTTTAGGATAGACAAGACCAGGATAGGACACCAGGAATTGTCTTTTCTGGGTACTAGGAAAAGTCATGAGTAAAAACCTTGTCCCCATTCCTCTTCTGGGACAGGCTGAATAGCCCTGATGCTTAAAAGAGAGAGAACCTGCTTTTGAGCCTCTGCCCACTGATTTGGGGGTAGGTCTGGCCAACCGTTTGGGGTTGGTAAGGAGTGGAAGTGGAATCTGTATTCTTGGGAAACTATATTTAAAACCCATTTGTCTTGGGTAATGAATTCCCATTTTTTTTGCATGCAGGGCAATCTTTTCCCCTAAAGGAACAGTCAGTTGAGCATGGCTTGGAAGGTTTAAAGTTAAGTCATTGTGACAGTTTACCATGGGGGGGGGGTGTCTTAGTACTCCAACTTTGGAAGTGGAAGCCCCTCACTGCTTAGGCCTGTGAGTACCTTGAGACTGAAGCCTGGATGGTCTGCTGGTTGTGGGTTTGGACTGAGAAGGCCTGGAAGAGACAGGAAAGGACCAATTCTTAGAAGGCCATTGCCTACTAAATCTGGGAGGCTGTACTTGCAGGAAATCTTTAACAGTTTGCATAGATTTAGCTTTTTCCTCCACCTTTTTAAGTACTTCTGCTTTGCTGCCAAACAGGCGGGCTTGGTTTAAGGGAGCATCCAGTAATTTAGCTTTAACATGATCTGGCAAAGATTGCTCCTTAAGCTAAGCATGCCTTTTAAGTACAGACCCAGTGACAGCAACCCTGCAAGATGCCTCTAATGAATCAAAACCACATGTTTTCCAACTTGTTCAGCAGAATGCAATAAATCCTGTAATTCTTATTTTCAGCACAGTCAGGAATCAACATCATTTTCTGTTTAAGCAATCCAATAATATGCTGCTGATACTTTAACATATGAAACTGGCAGTTTAAGCCCTAATGTCCAAAGTTGCAGAAGTGTATACTTTCTTACCCCATCTGTCCAGGGCCCTGGAATCTCTATCAAAGGATGTAGGGTTTTTAGCAGTAGTACCCTTAATGCCTTTGGGTCCCTGTGAAATGGTCTCAGGATCCGCAGAAGGATTCTTAAAGAGGAGCTTGTGAGAGTCAAGTACTCTGTAATACTGGTCAGGTTTTTTGATGGGGAGGTAAAGTGTCAGGGGCCAGGCTAGATTCCAAGAAGGTATCATCTACAGTGTCTAGTACAGAAGGGACAGCTAAAGGCCTGTGTTGAGGTAGGAGTAAGAATTCCCTAAGCCTCTTTTTGGAGTCAGAGTAATCCTGGCTTTCCCAGTAGAAATGTTCCCTAAGAGTATGCAAAGTTTCACCAAAAGAGAAATCCTTTGGAGGGGAAGCAGAGGGACTGGAGTCCTCTGCATCAGAATCCTCATAGGTTGATAAGGGCGACTCCTGGTCATCAGAGAAAAGAGAAATTTCAGAATCCTGATTAGAAGAATCAGAAGGAAAATCAGTTCTAGGTCTCTTAGAGGGAGAAGGGTGGCTTCCCCTGATTAGACTAATAAGGTCTTCAGCCATTCTTATCATTTGTTTTTTAGGCATAGGGTCCTGACCATGTGGTCTGGGTGTCGGTTTTCTAGGTGTGGGTCGAGTTTTAGGCCTTGAAGAAGAAGATGGCGTCAGTTTAATATGCAAGGCAGTAGGCCTGAATACACCCTCAGAAGCCGGTGCCTGCACAGCGGCTCCGGACCCATCCAAGGTAGAGACATCCACAAGTTCCACAATCGAAGAATCATCTCGTGGCATACCAGACTCCGAATGGGTCTCAGTAGAGGCCTGCAAATCTGAAGTAGCGGTTATCAGGGGCTGCGAAACCGCCTCACTGAGTACCGGCGAACTGACGACTAGCTTAGGAGAAGCATTGTAGGCAGGTTTGGACCTATGCAGTCTGTCTCTGTCTTTACATTTTTTTGGAATGTCGGTAGTCGGGTGTCTTACCGAAGCCATTTCTGGATAATTGAACAGAGTACCAAAATATTTAGATGCAAAAATGAACAGACGACGAATAGTTTGAGGTTTGAATAAGGCACAAAACCGATAGCGAGGTACGTTGTGGTCCGGGCCTAAGCAAGGAATGCAGTACGAATGAAAATCTTTATCAGGTATTTGCTTTCCACAAGAAATACAATTGTTAACTTTTACTGACATCAGTTAAGAGCAAGAAAAAGGATCCCCAACTGGGTACTTAACTTATTTGAAGACTTCGGATCTGAAACCCGAAAATGAAAATTTCAGGAGTTGGCCGACCGGCACTTGCGAACTGCTTCGGGCACCATGTGGCAAGAAAGACTGATGTAATAGCGTCGGCTGCATGCTTTATACCCCTGACTACCTGACGCCATGGAAGATGAGACAGCAACTGACGCAGGACCCAAGACTTTGATAACCAGGCCGACTGAGGGCTGCCTGCAAGCAGATAACCCAAATGTAATGACTGCAACAGTGAAACACGAAGGACATCAGAAGAACATTTCAATAGAGGCTGGGGAAAATATTACCTGTCTCAACAGTTGCTTTATGAAGGGACTCCTCATGTTTGTGAGGAACAGATAGACAAGGTTCCTAATTCACCTTTTTCAGATTAATTTAACACAGAGGCAAGGTGCTTGTATGTGGATGGTTCAAGATTTTATGAGGAAAGCACATATTATACAGGATTTGCAGTTTACACTAACACTGCACAACCAGACACTCATATGATCAAACTTCCTGGGTATCTGTCTTCCCAATGAGCAGGGTTGTAGCCTGTGCTATATGCTATAAAGGAGGAGTATGGAGACAGTCAGTTCAAACATTATTAGTGACATCTCCTATGTGGTAAAAGCCCTTGCCATACATTTGGCATTTTGGGCTAGGAGGGGATTTGTGGACAGCAAAGGTAAACCTTTACAGCATGCAGCAGTTCTGAAGGAATTAAATGACTTAGTGTGGAAGAACAGAAATAAATGGAGCACCTGCAAAGTAACGGCACATCAAGTAAAAGAATCTTCATATTACTGGCAATTCCATAGCTGATGTAGCAGCAAAAAAAGCTGCCAAGGAGGGGATTCCTCTATATCTAGTGCAGTGGGGGGAGATTAAAGTGGAAGGTATAACAGAAGTGAGTCAAGTAGGCTCAACAGTTGAGGCAGACCTGGCAAAGATCCAAGACATGCAGGGGGATGCTGATGAAAGGGCACAATGTGAAGTTGCCAGTCCAGTCCCTGGAGTATAGTTGCACGTTTACAAAACAGAACAAGGTGCACTTTTGCCCTAAATGCCGAAATTATTGGCTAAGCAGCTGATCAAGTACAACCATCAGCTACTGGGTCATGTAGGTTTCCAGAAAATTTGGCCCATCATAAAGTATAAGTTCTGGAATCCTCAGCTGAAAAAACTATGTAAAGAAATTCAGGAGGAGTGTATAATATATTTCTGCAGACTAATCCTATGTTGAAAAAACCTCAGTTGCAGAGAGTGCCAGTTTCACAGGGAGCATGGTACAGTATACAGATAGACTTTGCAAGACCTCTTCCTCCAGCAAAAGGGGGTTACTGATACTTGGTGGTAGTGGTAGACACTTTTACCAAGTGGGTGGAAGCTATTCCCACTAAGAACATGACAGCAAAAACTACAGCATCTGCACTATGGAATAACATTTTCTCTCACTGGGGATGGCCCCAGATCACAGAGTCTGACAACGATACTCAGTTCACAAGTCAGGTTATGAAAGAAGAGTGTAACCTGTTAGGGATACAGCAGAGATTCCACGTTCCATATCACCCACAGTCTAACAGAATAGTAGAAAGAATGAACAGGACCATGAAGGGGAGACTTACTAAAACTTGTAAGAAAAAGGGACCTAACTGGGTCACTTATCTGCCAGCTATTTTGCTGGGAATAAGTGCATCACCTAATGCTAAGACAGGAATTTCACCTTTTGAGTTAATGACAGGAAGAAGAATGCCATTGAATTTTCCTTTTGACCCATCTCTGGTTTCACAGCCTTCTTATTGTACGGTGACATATCACTAGGTTTGGTTACAAGCTTTTCAGGAATCCATCAACAACATGCGTCGATTTCATGCAGGCAGGATGTACAAAATGTTAGGAGATCCAGCTGACATCATTCAGTTGAAACAGGGCCAACAGGTTCATGCTAAAGCATTCTTTGTCTGGAGGCTGTTGTGCTTCAAATTGGGAAGGACCATACACTACAGTCAAACAGGTAGGGCCTCTAGTGTATCAAATCAAGAGGGGTGATAAGAACCACAGAGACAGGAAATGTAAATTGTACACATTGATCAATTAAAGCTTGTTAAAAGTATGAATGAAAACACAAGAAAATGATAATGCTTTTTGTGCTTTACAGGTCATAATACAGAACATATTGCCTCCTTTGGATTTTTTGAATATAGTCTTTTAAAATGGCCATCTGTCAACAGCAGCCATCCAGCCTTGCACAAAACATGGGTAAGGGGAGGATTGGAAGGCCTAACTGTACAAGGGACACAGCAAAGTACATTGGAACTGTAGGTGGAACTGTAGGAAGGCCTTTCCAATAGCTCAGCAGTGACTTGGGAAGATGGAGTGTAGGGCTTACCTTGGTATTGTTGCTTGGCTTGATTGTATACTTTCCAAGGTCTGGGATGCTTCACTCATCTAGTGCAACTGGACTACAGGCAGAAGAACTACACTTGAAGATAACAAGTGACTTTGAAACAGTTTATGTGACAGAGAATGAAACTTTTACAGCTTATTTTTTTTTTGACGTTTCTTTAAATATAGTAGTGTAGCAATGGTGTAAAGATAATACTTTGTTTGCATGGAATGTTATAAATGTTACAGACTTCAGACTTTTTAGAAGACAAACAGCTTGCCAGTAGAATGCAACTGATTTGTCTCAAACCTCTGAAGGCATATTTTCTTTAGGACTGACAAGTGCATAAGGCAGATGTAGGTTTGTATTCATGCAAGGTAGTAACATTACAATATAAATTTTACAAGCTGAGTTTTGGGTTCAGGTTGCATCTCCAGAGCATCAATGGGCAAAGAGGGAAGTGCTACAATGAGAAGACTGGTATCCACTTTATAATACATTTACTAAGCTTCAGTTTACCTATGCACATGCTTTCAATTTATCCCAATGTTGGATTTGTGTGCATGTGCCAGTGGCAGGGAAAAGTATCCCTCTAGTATCAGTTTCAATTATTCTTCAGGAAATAGTTATCATGCCAGACAGCCTATATAAGAAAGAAGGAAACAAATTGAACAGTACAATATTTGAGGAAATCCATGTTAATAGTACCCAATAGTTTAACTCTGTGGTCAACAGGAAAAGGGTTCATTTGCTATAAGAGAGAGGAATCATGGCACAATGATGTACCAACTCCTAAGGTAGAGAACATATGCAATAGTCAGTGTTATTTTACTATTATAGCATTTAGAGATAGGGAAAGAAAATATGCAGGATTAACAGTTCATACTTTTTCTAACTTGACTAAAGACTCACAGAAACAATTTGAAACAGTATATGGCATTTTTTTCACGCTACTTCTGGAACAACAGGGATGGCATTCTAACTATACATTAAGACACATGTATTATGTTTGTGGGAACAGAGCCTATAAATGGCTACCTCCAAGCTGGTATGGCTCATGTTACATAGGATATGTAATACCAGCCATAAGACATTTTAAAGAACTACCTGGTTCAATAAGTTTCAGAAACCACAGAGTCAAAAGGGACCTGGAAACTGACTTTCAGGATAAGGTGCAGGTTTTAGATGCATCACATACACATTAGAATTTGGATTTAAAGACTCTGAAAGCTATGGATCTAGGTGTTGGGGTAATAGCTGGAGCAGGTATATTTCCTGCATATGGAGCTGTTAAAGCCATTTGGGAACTGCGCATGTTAGCCAAGTTACTGGAGTTTTGGCCAATAGTACCTTTGAAAGCATAAAGGACATCACTTTGGAAATTATTAGGATGCATATGGTGGTCCTCTGGAACTGTATGGCCCTTGATTACCTACTGGTGTCCCATCAAGGGACTTGTGGGTTGATCGGGACGGAATGCTGTAGTTATATACAGGTAAAAGTGAATTTTAAAAAATGAAATGCAAAAATTTGGATGCATTTGCAGATTATGAGCGAGGTAATGACTAAAGTGTATGCATTTGCAGAGTATGAGTGAGGTAATGACTGAGGTGCAAAGTACTGGTGACACCCCATGGACAGATTGGTTTGCAAGCCTATTCCAGGGTTGGGGTGGGACAGTTTTAAAATATCTTCTAGTAGTCATATTGACTTTAATAGCAATAAGTATTACAATACCACTCTGTAGATTGTGTCTTGCCAAGTTTCTAGTGGAAGGTAGCAAGAAGCCCATATGTTCAAATCAGATTACGGTGGTTGGTCATACAGACATGATACATTTATGAGGTAACTACAGAAGTAGGTCCCTGCAGACTTTCGTCAGGGACTCAGGGCCAACTGTTAGAACAGGGATTTCCATTTTAAAGTAGTTATTAGGCTACAAAATAGGCCTAGAAATGTTGTTTCATTTTAGCATACATTTTACAAAAGCAGAAAAAGTATATTTTATTGAATGTTGACCTTGTTGGCTAAGCATGAGATAACAGTTCTCAAGGGAAGGTTGCAGACGGTTCTTGTCCTGTTCTTTTTCTCAAGGGAAGAATCAAGAGATAATGAAACGGACAGGCACCTGTGAGGCTACAAAACAAGACAGACTGAGAACCAAAGTTAGGGGTGTGGATATAGTCAATAGAGGAAAATTACTGGGCTGAAAGGATATATGTGGTGTACAGGACAGCAGACCACTGAAGTCTGATGCAAGCTTGATCAGATGAAGTTATTATATTCATGCTTATAGTTATGCTATATGCGTATTTCTAGTTATGCTGAGTTGAACATGCTGCTATAACATTTATATTTGCTGCTTTTACTGAATGTTACACACTAAAATAAAACCTTCTGAAGGAAACGAAAACTCTGATTTTTTTTACAATCAGGGCTTCCCATAGCTGGAGGGGACTGATGCCAATCTTAGTACGCCCCTGTTCTCACCCCCCCCACCTTTCTCTACTTATCCCACATCCTACCACACTTAGTATTTCAAACCCATCTTCAGAAAAAATGTTACAAAAGCATTCAGAAGTGTTAATACTTTTTGTTATGCCAATGCATATTTATTTTCTGCACTTGCAAATGCTATGTCACATACTATTTCTAAAAATATCACACTGTTACTATGATTACCAAACCTCTGTTACTGTGAAAGAGAAAGAATTCTACCAAATTATATATATTTCTATCAAATACATGTTATTACTTGTGAGGGAAACCAGTTTATATAATTCTACCAGTTTATATAATTCTATCAGCTACTACGAATTAAAAAAAAAATATGAGACACACTATCATCTTTCAGCATGGAATAGTATTTATAAGTGGGGATTGAAATTTAATTTGTAACAGTTCTTAAGAAATTTATGAAAATATTTGGTATGGAAGATGTGAATTCAATAGTAAGAACTCAGAGAATTTTACACATTATTCCCTAAAGGAAAATTACTGGGCTAGACTACACAAACTATACTTCAGACACGCGTGCACTTAACTGAGAACTTTGACACATATCCAATAACTATTTCAGATCATGTGCCAATAACTACTAAGATAAAAACGCAGGGTAATAAAGTAAAGATGACACACTGATGCTTCCCCACTTCTCGTTAAAAAGAGAGGAATTTAAGGAATAGGTAGTAGAAATTATTTGGGCGTTATTAGGGGAGACAGAAGGCACTCCATAAGTTAGAGCTAGTGAGTGAGGTAAAGTGAAAATGTAGTTAAAAAACACGGTAGAAATAAAAGAAAAAGAGATACGGTTAAGAAGAAACAAGAATTAACAGGCCGATAAAGGTTAAAGTATTACTGAATAAGGGGACTCACACTAAACAAGAGGAGGCATAATAGCACAGTGCTAAAGAGAAATTAACAATGTACCTGGATAATATGCATGAGTTTAGAAACACTGCTGTTAAGCAACTTTTTTTTTTATAATAAAGCTACAGCGCAAACATTTCTGGCATAATGATTTTGGCAACAGAAAGTAGA